>NW_007016604.1:0-669 GCF_000164805.1 Carlito syrichta
CCCTGTAGATTCGTGGGATGAGGATACGTGTAATCCAGATTCCTTATTGTTTCTTAGCAAAATGTCATGTAGTTGCCTGTATAGAAGGACTCCATTTCCCCAGATTCATACTTAAAACACCCTGATTCGTGTTTAGTCCTTAGCAAGACGACCTGAAGCTTTTTTGGAATGGAGGACACGAGTAATGCAGATTCCTTATTGGTACTTAGCAATAGGTTGTGAAGTTTCCTGTATGTGAGGACTCCCATTACTGAGATTTCGAATTCAAAAACCTGATTCGTGGTTACCGCTGAGTAAGACGGTCCATAGTTTTCGGGATTGTGGACTCATGTATCCAAGATTCCTTATGCAGCCTTAGTAATATGACGTGTAGTTTCCTGTATATGACAACTCCCATTACCCAGCTTCCCACTTCACTCTGCAGGATGCCGAGACAGTTCCTGGTGACCGAGAATTGCAGTTGTTTGGATATCAATAAAAAGACTCTCATCATGTTCTTTGGGAACTGGAGTACAAGATTCATGGCTCCCCTTCACAAGACCTCCCCAAAATGTGGAATCTTCAAAACCCAACATCCCAATTGCCAATCTGCATGCCCACAGAATTTTCTGTAGTTTGAAGTTACCTGAATGAGGGATTTTGAACAATATGCCTTTTGATTCTAGGGAA
>NW_007016605.1:0-685 GCF_000164805.1 Carlito syrichta
CGATTCAACCATCAAGCATAAATCTAATGAATAGCTTGGCATGCTGGGGGAGGCCTGTTGTTCCAGCCACTCTGGGGACTGAGGCAGGAGGATTCACTGAGCCAGGCATGTGGAGTCCACAGTTGCCTTGAGCATGCCCCTACACTCTGGCATGGGTGACAGAGCGGGATTAATACTCCAAATAATAATAATTACCACCACCACCACCACCACCACCACCACCACTGCCACCTAGTGAGAGGAGTCACCCTTAGGGATGGGAGAGGAAAATGCACTTTCCTGCCTGTCATTCAAGGGAGGTTTCAAAGGTGGCCATCGGGCTCCTCCATCCCACGCCTTTGACCATGTGCCCCAGAAGGCCTGGTTCCACCCTCCACATTCGTGCCCCACAGGAAAAGACTTCTGTGAGCTCAAGGAACAGATGGCACCAGGCTATGGCAGCCATCGAGCACAGAGCAATGAAGGCGGTCCAGCAAAGCTGTGGTCAGCCCAGGTTCCACTCACCCTGTCTTCCACCTTCAGGTGTGGGTAGGGCCCCTTATTCTCTCAATCACTCCATTGTCCCCCACCCACATGGACCTTTCCCTCAGGAGCTATGAATGCCCATCGTGATGCACATGGGAAGCATCTTTTGTGTAGCTGGTGTCTCTGTCAACTGGCTAGGGTCCCGAGTCATCGACCTGCA
>NW_007016606.1:0-408 GCF_000164805.1 Carlito syrichta
GCCCGAAACCCACAGGTCATAAGAGAGAAGATAAATGTGTGGGACCTTATTAAACTGACAAGCTTCTGCAAAGCCAAAGAAACCATCAAGAGAGCAGGGAGACAGCCTACAGACTGGGAAAAAATATTCGCCAACACCAGGTCTGACAATGGCTTAACATCCTGGATCTACAAGGAACTCAAACGTGCTGAAAAGAAAAAAGCAAACAACCCCATTATCAAATGGGCAAAAGATATGAACAGACACTTCACAAAAGAGGACATCCGAGCAGCCAACAGACACATGAAGAAATGTTCAACCTCACTAATCATCAGGGAGATGCAAATCAAAACCACACTGAGAAACCACCTAACTCCAGCCAGAGTGACAATTATCAACAACTCAAAAAATAACAGCTGCTGGAGAGGG
>NW_007016607.1:0-561 GCF_000164805.1 Carlito syrichta
CTTTTTAGTGTCTTATGTTAATTTTTGCATTATTAGTGTCGTCTGATACTACTTGCTTTTTAAGTTTCTTTTGTTACTATTTGCCTTATTAGTGTCTTATGATACTACTTGCCTTATTAGTGTTGTCTGATACTACTTGCCTTATTAGTTTCTTATGATACTACTTGCCTTATTCGTGTCGTCTGATACTACTTGCCTCATTAGTGTCGTCTGATACTACTTGTCTTATTCGAGTCTTATGTTACTACTTGCCTTATTTGTGTCTTATGATACTACTTGCCTTATTAATGCCTTATGATACTACATGCCTTATTATTGTCTTACGATATGACTTGCCTTAGTAGTGTCGTCTGATACTCCTTGCCTTATTAGGGTCATCCGATACTACTTGCCTTAATAGTGCCTTATGATACTACTTGTATTATTAGTGTCGTCTGATACTGCTTGCCGTATTTGTGACGTGAGACACTACTTGCCTTATTAGTGTCGTCTGAACTCCTTGCCTTATTAGTGTCTTATTATACTACTTGCCCTATTAGTGTCTTATGATACTACTTGCCT
>NW_007016608.1:0-760 GCF_000164805.1 Carlito syrichta
GCTCCGGCGATCCTTCCGCCTCAGCCTTCCAAGTAGCTGGAACGACAGGCGTGCACTACCACGCCCGGCTAATTTTTGATTTATTGTAGAGACGAGATCTCGCCAAGTTGCCCGGGCGGGTCTCGAACCTGCGGGCTCAGGCAATCCTCTCGCCCCGGCCTCCCAAAATGCTGGGATGACAGGCGTGAGCCATGTTCCCGGTCTGCACTATCTTTAGAAAGAGAGTCGTTTGTTTATCTCTTGTGTTAAACAACCCAGGCCTGGTGTACCAGCTTCCCAGAGCTCTCTCTGGGGGAGAGCTCTCTCTGCCTTCTGATCCTCAGTCCTCTGGGACAGTGCTCCTCCTCATGGTCCAAGGTGGCTGCCAAAGCTCCCATCATCACAGCCCCTTTCTCTCTCTCTCTTTTTTTTTTTTGAGTCGGAGTCTCACTCAGCCACCCAGGTAGGAGTGCAGCAGCACACTCACAGTCACCACAGCCACAGCTGCGACCTGCTGGACACAGGAATCCTTCCGCCTCAGCCCTCCAAGTAGCCGGAATCACAGGCGTGTGCCACCACACCCAGCTAACTTTTTGATTTATGTTGCCCAGGCTGGTCTCGAACCCCTGAGCTCAGGCAATCCCCTCGCCTCTGCCTCCCAAATTGCTGGGATGACACGTTCTCTGTGATGGGAACATGCCATCACAGAGGCAAGTCGCAGCCTCTCCTGCAACAAGCTGCAGAGCCAGGAGTTGCTCCAGAGTCCGATTCCAAACCCCCC
>NW_007016609.1:0-708 GCF_000164805.1 Carlito syrichta
GTATAATAAATATGTTTGGTAACATTGCATGATAAATCAGTGTGTTATTCCTCATTAGTGTGATAGTTCAATGCACTACAAAGTTGCAACACAAGTGGTGCGTTGCCATAATGTTTTTCTCAGTCCTTAAACATGCATCTGGAATGTGTTGGTTTGTGTCTCTAATTTTTGCTGAATAAACTAGTACCTTTAGCATATCTTATAAGATATTATCAGAGATGTTCAATTTGCCCGTCTATCTGTATCTATCTATCTATCTATCTATCTATCTATCTATCTATCTATCTATCTATCTATCTATCTATATCATCACCTATCATTTATCTATCCCTATCTAATCATCCCCAAACTTTATAACCAATCTGTACTTTTGTAGAAAAACTTTTATTAACTCTTTATCCCGGTAGTTTATTCCAGAATTCAATTTTGTACATAGTGTGATGAAAGAATCCACATTTGCTTTTTTCCAAATGAATGGTTAGTAGTTCTAACACCTCATGAAACATTCCACATGGGATCTTTGCATGCCCATTTTAAGGTAGAAGGTAAAGATTTTTAGTTATTCACAAAGAGATGGAAGTTGAAGATGTGAAGGTAGATGAGATCTTGGGGAAGAGAGATACAAGGAAGGACAAAGCATGGCATCCTGAACCTTAGGACATGTCTATCTTGAGAGGAAGAGAACTAGAAAAGGAGTTATCCATGGTA
>NW_007016610.1:0-945 GCF_000164805.1 Carlito syrichta
TTCCTGACCCAGATTTCAAGACCAGGCAGGAAGACCAGGATGTCGACCAAATGGAAAGCCTGTGATTACAGCAGTTTGGGAAGTCCAGGCTGAGAGAATGGTCTGAGTTGGGTGGTTAGAGAGCAGCCTGGGCAACCTAGTGAGGAAAGAAAAGACGAAAGAAAGAAAGAAAGAAAGAAAGAAAGAAAGAAAGAAAGAAAGAAAGAAAGAAAGAAAGAAAGAAAGAAAGAAAGAAAGAAAGAAAGAAATCCATTCTCTTGCAAATCTTCTACTCTCAGTATTTCACCACTCACTGCCACACACGTGAGGGTCCCCTAAACTCAGCACCTTCCAGCCCCAACACACCCCACACAATGGCTGCCTCCACTTCGGTGCAGGAGTTCCGAGTAGCCCTGACCCAGTTCATGCAGGCTCTCCTCTCTGAGGTGAGAAATGTTCCCCAGGCAGGCTGACCTCCGACTCGGAAACAAGGTCCTTCCTCCAAGAAAGGCCAGGGACTCATCCCTCACCTGGGAAAATTTCTTCCTCCCGACTCCCATTTTTCCTGGCTCTAAAGCCAATCGTCCTTCGAACACACCATGTGCAGTTGAGAATCTGTGTATGATTCTGATGTTTTGGGAGACAGGGTCTGGCTCCATGTCTCAAGCTTGGGCCAGGGACATAAAAGTCATTCACTTACAGCCTCGAAATTGTGGGCATTAGTGATCCTTCTGCCTCAAGCTCAGGAGTGGGTGGGACAATGGGCACCTTGACGCCAGACCACTAGTTTGGATGGGTGTGGAGAAGGGGTCTCCTTGAGTGACCTGTCCTTGACTTGGGCTCCTGGTCTCCAGACATCCTCCTTCCTTGGCCTCCCAGAGAGCTGGGATTCCAGGCCTGGGCTGATGCACCAGGCCTTCTGGTTCATTTTCAATGAAAGATTGAGGCCATGCTCGGTGGCTCTGC
>NW_007016611.1:0-783 GCF_000164805.1 Carlito syrichta
AGGTCCATATACCAACAGCATTTCTATATAAGAAACAAAAAATTGAAAAATAGAAAGTTAAAAAACAAATTTAAGACATTATCAAATACATAATTCTCAGGAATTAATTTAACAAGCCATATTCAAAACCTCTCCATTTAAAATTACAAGAATTGCAATAAAGAAGATGTAAATAAATGAGGGGAAAAAAAGCACAGCTATTAATTGAAAGACTCATTCTTATTAAGATGCAAATCCTCTCCAAAGTGAAATGTAGATTAAATGTTGTCCATATAAAAATCATATTTTTTGGCAGAAACTGACAAACTGATTGTAAAATTTATTTTGAATTGAAAAAGAATCAAAACAGAGTAACAATTTTAAAATTGGGTGAATTTGTATTTTCTGATTTTAAGACAATAAATGTCTACAGAAATCTAAGAAGTTAGAAATTGGTATAAGGGTAGACATAGTGATGAAACAAGAAAACTAGAAGAATATCCATATATTTCACTCTCTCTCTCTCTCTCTCTCTCTCTCTCATATAGAGAGAGAGAGAGAGAGAGTTACATTATTTACTTGAAATACTCCAAAAAAGTTAAACTGGGAAAAATGTTTCTTGAACAAATTGTTCTTTGGAAATTACATGAGAATTTTAAAAAAAAAGAATTTTGACTCTGAACTTTCACTCTATCAACAATTAACTTAAGATTGATCATAAACTTAATTTTAAAAGCTGAATTGTGAAGCTTTACAAAAGTTTAGAAAGTATTTTGTGTCTTTGTCATAGGAAAATATTTTTTA
>NW_007016612.1:0-724 GCF_000164805.1 Carlito syrichta
GAGCCAACAAGGATCCATTCTCCTTTTCTTTTCTTCAATCAGAAACCCATAAGAATCCCAGTGTCCCCAAGGGTGGAAAAGCCTCTCTGTGGAGAAGGAAGATGAAGAATAACCAGAAACACTCATGGAGACACTGATATGCACAACTGTACCCTGGTGTGAAGTTGTACCAAATCCTCCTTGTTCACATATTCAGAAGTGTCTCAATGGACCCTTGCTTGCCTCATTCCTTGTCTGGGTATAAAACTGTCTTAATTACCTAATGTGCCATCTAGAATAATTCCAGAGGTGAAGACAGAAGGGATGAGCTTCAGAATTAGCAGGAAGCCAGGCTTGGTGGCTCAGCCTGTAATCCCGCGCCTTTGGGAGCCTGAGGTGAGTGGATTGCCTGAGCCTGCTGATTCGAGACCTGCCTGGGCAATTTGGTGAGACCTCATCTCTACAATAAACCAAAAAATTAGCCGGGCATGGTAGTGCATGTCTGCAATTCCAGCTACTTGGAAGGCTGAGGTGGAAGTATCACCAGAGAACAGCACGTTGAGGCTGCAGTGACCGGGAGTGGCCACTGCACTCCAGTCTGGGTGACAGAGTGAGACTCTAACTCAAATTAAAAGAAAAAGAATTAGCGGGACACAGGAAAGCCCATGTGAGTTTTTGTGCAAGGACATAGCTTGTAGTGTAGCAGGAAGACAGAGATCAGACAACGAGACTATTATAGGAAGTG
>NW_007016613.1:0-607 GCF_000164805.1 Carlito syrichta
AAGAACTCTGGCCTATTGTCAGTTATCTACTACTCAACTTGTATGAAGAAAATAGGAACAATATATTATGGGAAAAGTAAGAAATATTATTTGAAGTAACCCAACACAACTTACCAAGACCAAATGGAAAAAACAAACAAAACACATCCATGATGCAAAGACAGCAATGATTTTGTTATGTGCAATAAAACACTTCATTCTGAACTGAAAAGCTCCAATGGGATCTTCCAGTGAAGAAAACAGAATGCAGTTTCTGAAGTTCTCCTAAACTCATAACACAAACTCATTATTATTTACCATCATTCTAAAACACCAGCCTCTATGAATATGTTAAAAATCTACTCTCAAATTTTATTATAAAAGATTTTATAAAGAAAATTCTTTTTTTTTTTTTTTTTTTTTTTTTATTTAAAGTTTTACTCTGTCGCTCAGGTTGGAGTACAGTGGTACAATCACGGTCACTGGAGCCTCAACCCGCTGGGCTCAGGTAATCTTCCCACCTCAGCCTCCTTAGTAGCTGGACTACAGTCACATGCCACCATTCCTGGCTATTTTTTTTTAATTGTAGAGACGTGGTCTTGGCCATGTTGCCCAGGCTTGGTCTCTA
>NW_007016614.1:0-653 GCF_000164805.1 Carlito syrichta
CTTACCCCAAGTACCATTTTTTCTGGCTCTAAAGCCAGTCACCCTTGGAGCACACCACGTGCAGTCGAGAATCTGCAACATTCTGATGTTTTTGGAGAAAGGGTCAGGCTCTTTGGCCCAGGCTGGGGCCCAGGGACACGACCATCATTCTCTGCCAGCCTCAAAATCATGGGCTCTGACGATCCTCCCACCTCAGCCTCTGTAGTGGCCAGGAGATGGGCACCAGGTCCCCAGACTCCCTTTTTTGATGTATGTGGAGGTGGGGTCTCCCTGCAAGGCCCAGGCTGGCCCTGAGTTCATGGGCTGCAGCAGAGCAGTGGGATTCCTGGCATGGCTGTGGAATCTGGCCTTGTGGTTCATTTTCAATGAAGGATCAAGGTCGGGCTTGGGGGCTCAACCTCATCATCCCAGGACTTTGGGAGGCTGAGGCCAGCAGCTTGCCTGAGCCCGTGGATCTGAGACATGCCAGGAAACTCGGCAATACCTCATCTCTACCCAACATCCCAAATGAGCCGGGTGTAGTGGCCTTCGCCTGTTCTGACTCCTCAGAAGGCTGTGGGGGAAGGATCACCAGATCCCTGAGGGCTGAGTCTGTGGTGGCCAGGAGTGAGCCACCACCTCCAACCTGGGTGACGGAGTGAGACTACGACTCA
>NW_007016615.1:0-509 GCF_000164805.1 Carlito syrichta
GGATTGGAATTCAGAGGAATGGAATGGAAAGGAATGAAATGGAGAGGAATGTGAAGGAATGGAATGGAGAGGAATGGAATGGAATTGAATAAGTGTAATGGAGAGGTATGCAATGGAAAGGAGAGGAAAGGAGTGGAGTGGAGAGTAATGCAATGGAATGAAATGAAATGGAGTGGTTTCTTTTGGAATGGATTGGTATTGAAAGCACTGGAATTGATAGGAACGAAGTGGACAGGAATGGAATGTATAAGAATGGAGAGAAATTGAATAGAATGGAATGGAATTGAGAGGAATGGGATGCTAAGTAATGGGATGGAATGTAATTGAATGGAGAGGAATGGAATGGAATGAAATGGAATGTAGAAAAATGGAATTAAATGTAATGGAGTACAGAGGAATGAAGAGGAATGGAATGGAATGGAATGGAAAGGAATGGAATGGAATGGAATGGAATGGAGAGAAAAGGAATGGAGTGAAGAGAAATGGAATGGAATGGAATGTACAGGAAT
>NW_007016616.1:0-3699 GCF_000164805.1 Carlito syrichta
TACCCTGTTAGTTAACTAGCTAACTACCTGACTCAACCTGCTGACTTAAAACTTCAGCTAAATAGCTAGCTAGCTGTCTTAACAAGCTGACTAAATTAGAAGCTGACTCATCTAGCTGACTTAGCTAGCTGACTTAACTACTTACCTAGCTGATTTAACTGGCTGACTTAACTAGTTAGCTAGCTGAATTAACTACGAGAATTAAATAGTTTCCTAACTATTTAACTAGCTGAATATTGAGCTGACTTAATTAATTAGCTAACTCTTTAGGTAGCAGACTTAAGTAGCTAACTTAAATAATTAGCTAACTAGTGAGTTGGGTGAATTAGTTTACTTAGCTTGCTAGCTAGTTAGCTAGCTCACTTATCTAGCTGACTTAACTACTTGGCTAACAAAATAGCTAGCTAAATTTATGAGTTGGTTCATGACTTAGATAACTGTTTTAATTCGTTGGTAAACTAGTTAAATAGATGACAGCTAGTTGGTTAAGGAGTTAGCTACATGACTTAACTTGTTGGCTGATGAGTCGGCCATCTAGCTACCTAGTTTAACACGTTGACTGATTACTCGCCCAACTTGTTAGCTGGATTAACAAGTTGGCCGACTTATTGGTCAACAATTTAGTTTAGTTAAATAGTTGGCTGACGATTTGACCCCATAGTTAGTTCGGGTTAGTATTTGGCTGGGTACTTTGCTCACCTAATTAGCCGGCCTAGTTGGTCCATTAGTTAGCTGACCTAACTAGTCGGGAGTCTATTTAGTTGACCTAACTTATTGGCTGACCAGTTAGCCTGCTAGTCAGCCAATTGGTTAGCTGACTTAACTAGATGGCCGGCTAGTAGACCGAAAGGTTAACTGACTTAATTAGTCGGCCAGTGAGTGGGCAGACAAGTGAGCTGACGTAACTAGTTGTCCGGTGAGAAAGCCGACTGGTCAGCTGAATTAACTAGTCTGCTGGCAAGTGAGCCAATGCATGCGATGCCATAACTAGTTGGCCAGCTAGTGAGCCGACCAGTGAGCTGACTTAACTAGTAGGCTGACGAGTGAGCCACTATTTAGCAGACCTGTAGGTCTGCGAGCAAACTGACAAGTTTGACCTGTTGCCTGGCATGTGACATGACTAGTCTGCTGACCAGTTGGCAGGCAATCGAGCCTACTAGTTAGCTGACCTGATGGAAAGTGAGGGAGCCCACTAGTCAGCTCACTAGCTAGCTGAGTTGCTAGCCGAGTAGTTAGCTAAGTAACTAGCTGATTTGCTAACTGACTTAACTTTGTAGCTGACTAGCTAGCTGACTTAACCTGCTAGCTGACTAGGAACCTGACTAACTGGCTGACTAACTAGGTATGTGAATAGTTAACTGACTTGCTAGCTCACTTAACTTGCAAGCTGGCTATCTAGCTGACTTAACTAGGTGACTAGCTAGTTGGCTGGCTAGATGGCTAGCCTGCTGATTTAACTAGCTAGCTACATGGTTGGTTACACAGCTAGCCACAAGTCTTAACTAGCTAGCTACCCGACTGACTAGCTGGCTAGGCTGGGTAGATAGCCAGCGGGATTGCCACCTGGCTATCCAACCGGTTTAAATAGCCAGCCAGCAGGCTGGACATTGGGATAGCCAGTCGGCTTAACTAGCCAGACACACTGCTGGTCAGCCAGCTAGAAAGCTGGCTTAAATAACTGGCCAACTACTTGAACAGCCTGCTAACAAGGTGGCTTACCTTGCCAGGTACCTAGCTAGCAAGCCGTCTAACCAGCTGACTTAACTAGCTGACTTAACTAGATAGACATCCAGCTAGCCAACTGGCTTTACCAGCTAGCCACTTAGCTAGCCAGCCGGCTAGCCAGCTCACTCAACTTGCTGACTTAACTAGCTAGCCAGCCAGCTAGCAAACTGACATAATTAGCTAGCTACCTACTGAGTCAGGTGGTTAGCCAGCTGACTTAACTAGTAAGCTACTTAGCTAACCAGTTGGCTAGCGACTTGAATTAACTAGCTGACTTAAACAACTAGCCAGTTGGCTAGCCAGCTGACTCAATAACTGACATAAGTAGATAGCCCGTTGGCTAGCCAGCTGATTTAACTAGCTGAAACTTCTAGCTAGCCAGGTGGCTAGCCAGCTGACTTAACTAGATAGCTACCTATGTATCCTGAAGTCTTACCAGTTGACTTAACAACCTAGCTACCTAGCTAACAAGTAGGCTCGGAAGCTGAGTTAACTAGGTAACTTAACTAGCTAGCCAGCTGGCTAGTCAGCTGACTTAACTAGCTAGATAGCCAGCTAGGCAGCTGGCTAGGCAGCTGACTTAACTAGCTGACTTAACTAGCTATCTAACTGACTTAACTAGCTGACGTAACTAGCTAGCTAACTAGCTTAAATAACTAGCTATCTATCTAGCTAAATATCTTTTTATAAGGCCAACTTAACTAGCTGACTTAACAAGCTAGCTAGCTGACATAACTAGCTGACTTAACTTGCTAGCTACCTAGCTATCCTGCTGACTAAACTAGCTGAAATAACTAGCTAGCCTACTGTCTAGCCATCTGAATTAACTAGATTTTTAACTATCTATGGAGATGGCTAGCCAGCTATCTTAACAAGGTGAATTAACTAGCTATCCAGCTGGTTAGCCACCTGACTTAACTAGTTGATTAACGAGCTAGGTAGCTCACAATCAGGAGACTAAACTATCTGACTTAACTAGATATCCAGTTGGATAGCCAGCTGACTTAACTAGTGCTCTAGCTCTCTAGCCACCTGGATAGCTAGCTGTCTTAATTAGCTGACTTAATTAGTTAGCCAGCTGACTAGCCAACTGACTTAACTAGTTCACTAACTAGTCAGCCAGCTGGCTATCCAGCTGACTTAATTAACTGTCTTAACTAGCTGGCCTGCTATCTAGCCAGTTAAATTAATTAGCTTGCTACATAGCTAGCCAGCTGGCTATCCAGCTGAATTACATAGGTGATTTATCTAGCTAGCCAGCTGTTTAGCCAGCTGACTTAAATAGCAGACTACCTAGGGAGTCAAATGGCTCGTAAGCTGACTTAACTAGATGACTAAACGAGTTAACCAGCTGGGTAGACAGCTGACATAATTACCTAGCTCCCTAGCTAGCAAACTGGCTAGCCAGCAGACTTAAGTATCTCTCTACCTCTCTAGCCACCTGGATAGAAAGTGACTTAACTAGTTGAACTATTTAGCTTGCCAGCTGCGTAGGCAACAGACCTATGTCACTACCTAGCTCGAGAGCTGGCTAGCCAGCTGACTTAACTAGCTGTCTTTACTAGCTGTCCTGCTATCTAGCCAGTTGAATTAACTAGCTTGCTACATAACTAGTCAACTGGCTATCCAGCTGAATTACCTAGCTGACTTCTCTAGCTAGCCAGCTGTGTATCCAGCAGACTTAACTAGCAAACTACCTAGCTAGCCAGCCTGCTAGTCAGCTGACTTAACTAGGTTACTTAAGTAGCTAGCAAGCTGAATAGACAGCAGACATAACCAGCTAGCTACCTAGCTAGCCAGCTGGCTAGCCAGATGACTTAATTGTCTAGCTATGTAGCTAGCCAGCAGGCTAGCCGGCTGACTTAAGTAGCTAACTTCATGAAGTAGACAGCTGGCTAGCCAGCAGACTTAACTAGCTAGCTATATAGCTAGACACTGTATAACTAGCTGACATAACTAGAAGACGGATGGCTA
>NW_007016617.1:0-22185 GCF_000164805.1 Carlito syrichta
TGTACACCTAACCCTTAACTGTACCCCACAAAACCATAATAAAAAATACTGATTAATGAAAAAAAAAAAGAATATAAAGCAATTGGGGGAATGTGAACTGTAATTGAATATTTGATTATATGATCAAAATAATGTTAATTTTAGGTGAAATAATTGTCTGTTGGCTATTTTTTCAGGAGTCTATATTTTTGCAAATACCCATAGAAATATTTACCAATGAAATAATATGATGTCTAGGATTTGCTTCAAAGTAATCTAGAGGGATAAGGGGATTGTAGATAAAACAAGAACATTTGGCCATGAGTAATTGTTGGAAGAGATGATGGGTATTTAAAGTGATTTCACATTGGCTCACACTTTTTTGTGTTGAGCTAAAAAAAATTCATGAAATCATGGGTTTGATGTGCTAGTTTTAATTTTTTGTTCTAGTATATGTTAGAATAAATGTATAACAATTAAAATAAAAATGTAATATACACATATACAATATAAATATAAAAAGTAGCTTCATTATATTTTTATCCCTATTTTTACATATTTTGAAATATTATATAGTAAAAAGTTCAAATAAATATAATAAAAATATTCAGCAAAAAAATAGTGGTCTTCCAAAGCAAACGATACAATTATTCCTAGACGTTAGGCATCATCATAGACAATTCTTTCTCTTTCTCACCTGTCCCCATACAATAAGGTACCAATTTTTGTGGATTATACCACCTTTATCATTTCCATATCTTTTCCTCTTCTCCATCCCCGAGCCACAGCTTTCATTTGGGCCCTCGGCAAATACATCAACCTATCCGCCATGTGGTCCCAGTGCAATCTTTCCCAAATGCCAATCTGATCCTGTCTCTCCTGTGTCGAAAATCTGTCTGGGTCTCCCAAGGCCTTCAGAATTACATTTTGTCCTTTCTACTATTGGCTTACTGAATGAATTGCAGTACCCTGAGCAGGCAGTGTTTTGACTGACTCAGAGTCTTTGTCCATCCTCGCCGCCACTATTTAGTGTTGCTTTTATGATCCTTTCTTCTCACTTAGCTCCACCCAAACAACTTGTCCTTTGTAATTCAGTTCAGTGTCATCTTCTCCAGAAAATACTCCCTCGTGGTCCTCAACCTGTGCCTTTCTCAGGGGCTGCCACAGTGCTGAGGTCTTCATTTTTATAACTTGCATCATGTCCTCTGCAGCAGTAGTTTCAAAGTGTGGTCCACAGATCACCCTAGGTGACTGAGATCCTTTCCAGAGGTCATTAAAATAAAAATTATTTTTCTAATAATACCAGGGCATTATTTGCTATTTTTCATTGTATTGTAATTGCACTGGTGATACAAAAGCAATAATGGGTAAAGCTGCTTGTACCTTACCATGAATCAAGGCAGTAGCACAAAACACTATTAAATAGTCATTGTAGTCTTCACATTTTACACATTTGCAGCAATTTTTAAAATTTAAGGCCAGTTTCACTTAAAAAGATCCTTGCAGTGGCTCAAGCCTGGAACCCCAGCATTTTGGGCGGCCAATTTGAGAGGACTGCCCAAGCCCACAGGTTTGAGATCAGCCTGGGCAACTTGGTGAGACCTCATCTCTACAACAAATCAAAATATTAGATGGACATGGTAGTGTGTGCCTGTAGCTCTGGCTACTTGGAAGGCTGAGGCAGAAGGACTGCCGGAGCCCAGCAGGTCGAGTCTGCAGTGATCATGAACCTGCCATTGCACTGCAACCTGGGTGACGGAGGGAGACTCCAACTCAGAAAAAAAGATCCTTGATGAAGCAGTAATAATTATTACTTTTATTAAGCCTTGACCCTTAAGTATGCATCTTTTTTAATATGTGTACTTAATGTAAAGTTAAAGCATTTCTGCTACAGCCTATGAACAATTATTGTCTCAAGAAAAAGCACCTGTGTGATGGAGCTGAGAACTAAACTAACCATTTTACATAAAAGAACAACTGATAAACTACGGTTATGGTTATTCAGACTTGGATTTTTTTGGCAGACATGTATTTAAAAATGATCAAAGTAAGCCTGTCACTTCAAGGAAAACAACTGACAGAATTTTTCCCAGTGATAAAATTCAAGCTTTCAAGCAAATATTAAAATCTTGGAAACTTATGTCTGCTACTGTAAGTTTGACAGCAGTTTGACTATCATGTGCCTATGTGTACCTTTCTTTGTATTTATCCTGTTTGGGATTCACTGTTCTTCTTGATTCTATAAATTCTTTTTTCGTCTTTGGGGAAATACTGATCATATTTTCCTTCTTAATCTCTAATTATACAGATAGTAGACGTTTAGATATTGTCATACTTGTTCCTAAAGTTCTGTTAATTTTTTTCATCTTTAAATATTACATTTTGTGACAAAATAGTTTCATCTCAAACATGAGTCTGGGTGAGAATAAGGTAAAAAGAATAAATACTAATATTGCCACTTATTGCTAACACATCTAGTATCTTTGCTTTAAAAACAGTTTCTTAACTGCTTGTATTGATTTGAAGCTAATCCTTCTTATTGGCAGGACAGTTTTGCAATTTCAAAGACTTATTGTTCCACATACAATAAGTCTTTGACTACATTGCACGTTCCCATGGCAGATATCTTTTTCCATAAGTACAGCTGACCCTTACTTTTGCATTCATGAATTCCACTGACTGTGGATCAAAAATATTCTAAAGAAAAAAATTGACAGTTGCGTCTGTACTGAACATGCAGAGTTTTTTTATTATTATTATTCCCTAAACAATACCATATAATAACTATTTATATAACATTTATATTGTATTAGGTATTATAAGCAATCTAGAGATTATTTAAAATACAGTTGGACCTTGAACAATGTTGGTGTTAGGAGTGCTAACCCCTCAGGCCTCAAAAATCTGCATGTAACTTTTGGCTCCAAAACTTAACCAGAAGGCTTATCAATGGTTCCATTACTTTTTTTTCAAAACTTTCCCCTATATTTTTAGATTACATAGTTTATGTTTATGCATCTTCAAGTTCACTGACTCCTTCTGTCATTTCAATTGTGTTGTTAAGGCTACTCTCTGTTTTTTGTATGTAAGAAAAGTGTAATTTTCAGTTCTAGAATTTCTATTTGGGGTGCCTGCAAAGAGGGACAACCACATGAAGAGACAGTAAGACAACCATCCACAAACCAAAGAGAAAAACTAACACTGACAGCTGATCTTGAACTTCCAGCCTCCAGAAGTGTGAGAAGACAAATTTGTTTTGTTTAAGCCAAAAAAAAAAAAAAGAATTTCTAGCTGGGCTTGGTGGCTCACCCTGTAATCCCGTTCCTTGGTAGGCTGAGGTGAGTGGATTGCCTGAGCCCGCGGGTTCGAGACTCACCTGGGCAACTTGGTGAGACCTCATCTCTACAATAAATAAAAAATTAGCCAGGCGTGGTAGTGCGTGCCTGTAATTCCGGCTACTCGGAAGGCTGAGGTGGAAGGATCGCCAGAGCACAGCAGGTGGAGGCTGCGGTGGCCAGGAGCAGCCACTGCACTCCAGTCTGGGCAACAGAGTGAGACTCCAACTCAAAAAAAAAAGGAATTTCTATATGGATTCTTTTTCATACTTTCAATATTTCTACTGAGATTTTCTGTAATTTTATTCATTGGTTGCATATTTTCCTTTATCTCATTAAGCATAGTTACAACAGCTACTTTAAAATCCTCACATGGTAATTCCAACATCTGAATAATCTCGTAATTGGTTTCCATGAAATATCTTTTTTTTTGGAATGGCCTTTCATTTCTGATCTCTTCATCTCATAATTTTTTGTCTCCATTTTTCTCATAATAGATTCCTGGACATTGTGAACATTATATTCTAAAGACCTTACATTGTTATATTTGTTCAAACATGTTGAAGTTTTTGGTTTGCTTTTTTGATTCAGCTGGTACACAATTTAGTTGAAATCTAACAGAAACTCCTTCTCTGGAACAATAACTCAAATCTCATCTCAGCTCTTTCATCTTTAGATGGAGCATGTCCTGTGCATGAGTGGTTCACAGTCAATTAAATGAGGAAACTGGAGCTTAGAGAACTTAAGAAGCTTGCCCAGGTTCACAAAACTAGATTCCAATCCCAAGTTATCTGACTCTAGAACTTAAGATCTTTCAAAATCATCAATTTTGCAGCAACCTAGATGGAATTAGAGTTTACAATACTGAGGGAACTCTCACAGAAACAAAGATCTGAATATCACATGTTCTCACTCATAAGTGGACCTTGAGCAAATACCATAATACTATAGGAAGAGGATTGACAGTGGCAGGAAACTATGGGGAGTGGGGCAGAGAGGGGAAGGGAGGTGGGATTAGCAGTAGTCAATATATGTCTGGGGAAAGGGGGGCACACCCATCAACAAAGGTATATGTACAATGAATATTTGTATACTTAACCCTTAACTGTACCCCACAACTTAAAAATAAAAAATATATATTAAAAAAAATTTTTTTTCATGAGCATACCAGGCCTCTCTATTTGGCTGAGAAAGAAAGATAAAGTGGATGCTTGAAAATATTCATCTGCTCAAATTGAGAAAACGAGCTGGATATGGACTCTTTACATATTATCTCTTCAAATTCTAATAAAAGAAGAAATGATATAAGAAGAAGGACTCAGCACAGATCATTTTTCTAGTTCCAAAGCCTGCATTGCTCTCTTCCCAACTTTTGTTCATTTGACTGTACCAGCTGCCATTCCACTTTGATAAATGAATTGAGCATCAAATACCACACATGCCAAGCCATGCCACATGTCTGGCAGACAGAATCTGAATGTCATATACTTTCTTCATATACTTTGTACCTTACCATGAATCAGGGCAGTAGCAGCACAAAATACTATTAAGTATTTTTCTTCTACCTTCTTCTTAAAGGACCAGCTCATTCTTTTCCTCTTGCCCCGGGTAGAAAAAAAACTAGATTTTTTTTTTTTAGCGTGGAGTTATGTGACTGTTCTTTGGTTCAATCAAATAGAATAATGAATGCATATTTAAACCATCATTTAAGGGCATTTCATAACAGCATTTCTAGATCACACACAAAAATTGGTCACTGTCCATTCCCTAAGAGACACCAAGAGTAACCCTCATGCCTAAGTCACTCATATTCTGTGATTCTTTATTCTCTGTGTCCTCTGATTAGATAAACTAGGGGAAGAGAGATTGTATGTGGTCATTTCTCCAGAAGAAAGCATAGACTCCATTTTCTAAGTGTCATTTCAGCTTCCACCTGCCCCATGGATGTGTTCATGCAACAACTGCAAGAATGGAATTCAGGTTGCTGGAACCTGCCATCTTTAGGAATGCCCACCTGCTTATCTCTACTCTTTCCAGTCAAAGGAGCTAAAAATAGTACAAATGTGGCTGCACCAACATAGTTTCAACCTGGCTATCTAGGATCATCATATCTAGAAGAAGCAAAGATGGTAAAGTCCTCTCTAAGCCAACAGTAATTTGTAGTATCTAGCTTTTTTATGGTCCTGAAGACTTCTATATAAACCACCCTGAAAAGTTCCAGAAAAAAAACCACAAGGCTAAGAGAAGCAATCAAAATGTACTTAGTTCCTTTACTGGTGAATTTGGAATATTGGAATCCTCTGGGACCACAGAAATGACATAGCAGATCCCCAATGCCTTAGCCTCTCTTGGACCAGCTCACTGCAAGGACACAGCACTGGATTCTCAATTCTCTTGAGTTTTGGGTATCTCAAAAAATTAATTGTCTTTAATTTAACAGAACTTGAGCTTAGTCCAATCTGCATCTAAAAATAGCAGAACTCTAATTTCAAGGGTGCTGATGAAATTACAAGAACTCATTTCTCGTGGTCTTCATGAACAAAGAAACCAGGCAGACAATATAGTAAATTTAGAAATAAGTAGAAAAGGGGTGGGATGAGGTTGTAATTAGGTTCTATGTGGTATTCTGTGAATATACCTTCCCAGAATCACATATACTGGTGTGATACTAATTCAGCCTGGAGCTTTTGGCCATTATTCTCAGAATGGACAAAAATAAGAGATTCTCTAGTACTGTAAGACAAAAGGAGAAATTCGAGCATCTATATTGATGTCAAGAATCATCATTCAACATGCTCATATCATGAAGCAGTTTTTCTTTTGGTGCCTTTAGAGGGAATTTTTGTCACATACTTCTCTCCATCCTCAGTGGGAGAGACACAGTGTGAAGCAGAGAAGAACTTGAAGATTACAGTTTCAGAAACTGTCAAGAAAAATCAGGTAAGGACTAGAAGAGGAAGACACATAGCTCCATTTTGCGTTTTTTCCTCTCCCTTTCTCCTCTGCCCACTCCAGCCTTTGGTGAGTGAGGAACCCATCTCTCAAAAACAGCACTGCAACCACAAAGATGATATCATGTAGCTTTAGTAGCCAAAAGGGGCAAAGACCCAGGGCCTTGGGATCTTACAGACAATGAGAGTTATTGTGATATAAAGATAACAGAGCACGGGAACCAACAGTGACTTCTCTCCAGATCATCCCATGATGAGGCCTTTCACCCAACCTCCAGCCTCTGCAGGACGTACACACACACTCACACACGCACACGCACAAACACAGGAGCATACACTCATACCCACACACGGCATTAAGGTATTAAAAGAAGTTGGTTTCATCCAATGTAATACTATAAGATAATGACTGACGGTACTGGGAAACTATGGGGGGGAAGGGGATGGGATTAACAGTAGCAAATATCTGTCGGGGGATGGGAAAACACCTCTTATCAACAGGGTGCCTGAATGAAACGTAATTGTACACCTAACCCTTAACTGTACCCCACAAAACCATAATAAAAAATACTGATTGATAAAAAAAAAAAAGCTGGTTCCAACCATACAGGTTTCTCTACTATGTACAGAATATTCATCAAAAAGAAGCTGCATTTTCTTCCATTTTATACATTTTTTGAGCTTATAGTTTGGTTTGGGGGTAAGCTTTCCTTAATTTATTTTTCAATAGTAGTGCACTCATGTCATTCAAATGTGCTAAAAGGTCCACGTGAAAATCTTTCTTTCTCTCCTATCTCATCCACCCAGTCCACACTTCTAAAAATAATCACTATTTCCTGTTTATTCTTTCAGAAATTTTTAAGGAACATAATAGCCAATATAATACATATTATTTTGGAGAATGGGATTAAAATGTTTATATGTGAAACCAATATGGCAATAAGGACTTGAGTTATGTCCTGATCACTTCAGTCCCCCACCATATCCTTATTCCCTTTGGGATTTTTTTTTAAGATATGGGGTACAATTCAGGATTAGGTATACAAGTGGTCATTGTACAGTAAAGTTTGGGCCTCCCTTTGATCTCCACTTCATCTGGTTTGAGATCAGGTATCCTTATTAATGTGTGCACTGCCCCCTCCCCCAACAGTTTCCCACTACTGCCAATCTCTTTCTTATAGTATTATGATAAATGTTCAGGGTTTGCTTATGAGTGAGAACATAGCCTTATAACTTTTACTTCTTTCCTCCTCATATGTTTCTTTCCCCATTAGCGAAGAACGTGAGTTCTCTAAATTTTATTTCCATTTTCAGACTTGAACCTGGGTCCATTACAAGTTCACACAAACTAATCAATCAACCACAGAGGAAAAAATATCTTCTAAAACAATACATGGTTCACATAAAATATAAGAATGACTTTGTTTGAATTGTAAAAATTATAATTCATAACAAGCCTGGAAAAATGCCTACTGACTCCATGTACAAGAGAAGAACGTTGATACATGAATGAATTTTATATTTGGGTAAAGTGCTGCATATTCATTAGGCAAGAGGTGACCTAAAAGTTGAGACTATTCTGTGGCAAAAGGAGAAAGAAAGGTGGGAATAAGGTCGCTGGTCAGTGTCTTGGGAACTAAAATAAAAGAGAAATTGGAGTTGAAATTCCTGTATCTACTAAACCAGAAATGGTCAGGAAGCGAGATCAAGGAGGGTGATGATTCTGAGGGTCAATAAGAGGCCTGTCCGGAGCGCGAGAGAGGTTAGGGTCAGCTTTGGACACTAAAAAAATCAACAACTATTAAAGCCAGGGAGCTGCAGGAGTGATTGTACTCAACAGATGCATCAGGAGGGCCCAGTGTATGCAGCCACAAATAAGCACTGAACTCCACTAATCCACCCACTTCACCTAGAGTTCTGTCTAGGGAGTATGAGGAATGCAGAGGCTAGCCAACACAGGCCCTGAGTAGTGTGGGTACTCTTAGTAGGGAGTAGGGAAAATACCATCTACTATGACCACATTTTGCCAGCAGACAAAATGTGTGATTAAAGGAGACCACATGGGCAGGAGAAAGAGCAGGGACCATGGAATTAAACAACTGAGGCTGGAACCAGGCTCTGCTGCTTACTGGATGTGACTTAAGGGTCAGGGATTAGCTATTCATATTTCTATTTTCTCATTAATTAAAAATAACTCTTTTTTGACTGGGTGCAGTGACTCAAGCCTGTAATCCCAGCACTTTGGGAAGCCAAGGTGAGAGGATTGCTTTAGCTCAGGGGTTCAAGTCCAGCCTGGGCAACTTGGTGAGACCTCGTCTCTACAATAAATAAATTTTAAAAAAAATAAACCAGGCATGGTAGTGCACAACTGTAGTTCCAGCTACTTGGAAAGCTGAGGTGAATGGATCGCTTAAGCCCAGCAGCTCAAGGCTGGGGTGGCCATGAGCACTCCAGCCTGGGCGACAGAGTGAGACTCCAACTTAAAAAAAAAAATAACTCTTTTAATAATATTAATTTTTCCTTAATAAATGCTGAAAGTAGTTTCCGACTTTTTGCTTATATTTTTACTTTATATGTGATTTTTTTTCTTTAAAAGAAATTTTTTATTTAATTTAATCTAATCAATTATTTTTCTTTATTGTTTCTTCCATTTTTTTTGTACTTAGAAAGGCCACCTTTGTCTTGAGATTAAATAACTACTTTGCAGTATTTTTTCTGACTTCTTTATAGTTATATCTGTAGATATATACCTGAAATTTTTTCACATAAACACTGTGAGGTGTGAATTTTAATTAATTTTTCAAAGACTTAGCCAGCTTGTTCCAGCATTGTATGTTCAATCTCTCTTTTCTTTCTTTTCAATGGGCAATACCACATTTAGCAAACCAAAGTCTGATAAACACTGTGCTCTGTTTCTGGGTTTTCTATCTTTTCCTTTGATGAACTTTTTTTAATGAGGTGAGGAGCAGCATACAACAGCCCCTGAAGTATTCACACACAAGAGGTAACAAAAGTCAGTGAGAGAGTAAAACATAAGATTCCACTTTAAAAAATTACTTAGTAATTTTCATGGCAGTAACTAAGGCTGACAAATTAATAAGCTAGGCTGGCTGGGCTCGGTGGTTCAGCCTGTAATCCCAGTACTTTGGGAGCTGAGGCAAGTGGATTGCCTAAGCCTGTGGGTTCAAGACCAGCCCAGGCAAGATGGCAAGATCTCGTCTCTACAATAAAAAAAATAAAAAATTAATCAAGCGCGGTAGTACGTGCCTGTAGTTCCAGCTACTTGGAAGGTGGAGGCAGAAGGATCGCCATAATCCAGCAGGTCAATGCTGGGATGGCCGTGAGTGTGCCACTGCACTCAGCCTGGGTAACAGAGTACAACTCCAACTCAAAACAATAAACAAATAAATAAACTAACCTTAACTTTTGAAGGAAAGAGGTAGCACAGGGGAAAAAAGCTGGTTCCATGGGTTAATTATTTAGCTGAAACACAGTTCCGTTCCAAGAACTTTTCCTAGAATGAGTATATTTGTTTTGTTTGAAATCTTTGTGTTTCTGTAACCCTAATGCTTCCTATATACTCCTATGGTCATTAGTTTTTGGATTTATTTATTCGTATGATGGATACTTACTGAACGCCTATGTTGAGCCCAGGCTCAGGGCTAATGCTAGATTTCAAAGCTGAATCAACTAGGCACTTTCTCTGCCTACTCCCAACGTTGCTCCCAGCATAATGGAAGGCACAGTAAATAGACACAATCCAAGGTGACATGTGCTGTGACAGGAAAGGCACAACCTCAGGAAGGTCATGAACCTGAGTTTCTGATGAGAGGATAAGTTGGGAAAGTCTTCCTAGAAGTAGTGAAATCTAAGTAATTGGTACATAGCATGTGGAGGGTGAAAGAGAGTTCCGTGAGGAATTTGGGATGTCTGTAAAATCAAGGGCCTTCTGGCCATGCTAAGAAGTTTAGAGTTTATCCTGAGAGTAATGAGGAGTCCCTGAAGAATTTTTTGGGTGGAACAACAAAATCATTAATTTTTAGAAATCCATTTATCTTTGTAGTGAGGATACCAGGTAGGCATGCCTCAGTGCAAGGAGACAATTGCCCTAATCTAAGTGAGAAATCATAGTGCTCTGACTGACATAGTGGCCTCTGGGACTGAAGGTAACAGGTAAACAGAAAGAAGTGAGTAAATGTTAGCTATATAGAGAAAGTAAAATTGCCAGGATTTGGTGATATTTGGATGTAGGTGGGAAGAAAGAAAAATGGGTCAATACTGATGCCCAGATTTCTGGCCAGACTAGCTATATAGATAGTAGTGAAAATGTTTTTCACAATAGACATGATTTACCAATTCCAAAATCCCTTTCCAGGAGCCATATCTTCTGAAGTTTTGGCAACATGGGCTTATTTGACCAGTAAAATCTTGGGCTGTATGAATGTCATAGTTTCTACATGAACATCATAAATACCTCCAGCCTAGCTCCAGAAGATATGTACTAAATTAATGCTTATATAGCAAAATAAATAAGGAAAAAACTTTTCCCATTGCAAACAAATCTTTGATTTTCTGTAACACCAAGCATGGACACTTGCAAATATTTAATTGGATCATATGAAATTGCCATTTTTGTAGGTCTCAAATAGCCAAATATTGATGATTTCATATGATTCAACCTCACACTAGAAGATCAATACTGGAATTTCACATGATTTTCAGAGTCCACAATCCAGGATTTACCAACTTCACTCAACTAATCCAACTTTCTTCCTACAGACAAATGGAGTGGAAAAATATGACCAGCATCTCAGAGTTTTTCCTCCTGGGGTTCTCTGAACAGCTGGAGCAGCAGAAGGTCCTCTTTGGGCTCTTCCTGTTTATGTACTTAATCACTGTGATGGGCAACCTCCTCATCATTCTTGCCATCATCACTGATGCTCAACTCCATACTCCCATGTACTTTTTCCTGGCCAACCTCTCTCTTGCTGATGCCTGCTTTGTGTCTACCACAGTCCCTAAGATGCTGGCAAACATATGGATCCAGAGTTCGGCCATCTCTTACTCAGGGTGTCTATTACAGCTGTTTTTTTTCATGTTGTTTGTGATGCTGGAGGCATTCCTCTTGGCTGTCATGGCCTATGATCGCTATATGGCCATATGCCACCCACTCCATTACATCATGATTATGAGCCCTGGGCTCTGTGTCTTCCTAGTGTCTGCATCCTGGATCATGAATGCCCTCCACTCCCTTCTACACACTCTCCTGATGAACAGCCTGTCCTTCTGTGCAAACCATGAGATCCCACACTTCTTCTGTGACATCAATCCCCTCTTGAGTCTTTCCTGTACAGATCCCTTCCTCAATGAGCTAGTGATCTTCATCATTGGAGGTCTTGCAGGCCTGGTTTGTGTCCTCTGCCTGATTATCTCTTACGCGTACATATTCTCAACCGTTCTAAAGATCCCCTCAGCTCAAGGAAAGCGAAAAGCCTTTTCCACCTGCAGCTCTCATCTCTCTGTGGTCTCTCTCTTCTTTGGGACTTCCTTCTGTGTTTATTTTAGTCCCCCCTCAACCCGCTCAGCACAGAAGGGCACAGTTGCATCAGTGATGTACACAGTGGTAACACCAATGTTGAATCCCTTTATCTACAGTTTGAGAAACCGAGATATCAAGTATTCTCTGAAAAAGTTAATTTTAGTTAGAAAAAGTCATTCCCCTTAGTGGTAACAACTTGGCATCCAAAACGGGGGTCTCATCTGGTTATGCATCTGCATTCACCACACTAAGCAGTGAAAAATTGAAGAGGAAGAGAAAGTAGAGGTTTCACTTCCAGTGCCTATGATCTGAACCTGAAATATTCATGCCTGAGCTATGGGAGTGCATCAGAACAAACCCATAATCAGGTCAGTGTCATTGGGTTAAGTTCTTATAATTAGTATAATATAAAAATATCGCCATCCAAATTTATAATATAATAAAGAATATGCTTCATCTTTTATTATATTAATAATAATATTAGATAATACTTTTTAAACAATATGAGACAGCTTATGACCAAAATAAGGGACTATCTGGTTGGGTTGTTATATGTGGCCAAGAATAAAATTAGGAAAAGACAATCTTCCCTCCAACATCATTATGATCTTGATGACTTGGATTTCTACCAATGTTTCTGCTACTGGGACTGCCCACATCTGTGAAGCTCCCATGACTAAAAACTGGGTCTAAGAAGACTCAATGGATATGGCATCTTTAAATAAACTCACTACAATGTTTTCCAGACAGCTAAGATTCACAGTCCTCCCAACATCTTAAATGTCCTGTAAAAATTTCATTTTTTATCTTTGAGGCAACTTTTTCCATGCCCATTTCATCTCTGCAGCCCCAACACTTATCACTTGGCATAACACCTGGCACCATTAATATGTGGGGAACCCCAGTGGAACGGTTATAGTCATAAGTTAGGAGCCAGGAAAGAATTATTTTTAAGGAAAGAATTATTTTTATTTTCATAATCTCCTATCCAAATAATTAGAACCCCTTCCCAGTTGGTCTTCAGTCCCCAATGTATTCACATTCCACCCACTCTGTACAACACAATCAGATTGATCTTCATAGGATATTGTTATATCACCATTAAAAATGTCCAGCAGCTTTATCTGCCTGCAGAATGAAGTTCAAGCTATTTATCCTCACACGCAGGCCCACTATCACCAGTTAATAACTTGCATGATTCACAGTTAGCCTACATCATTCTGCATTTCTCTCAAGATCAACTGAGGCCACTGTTTTCAGAATACACTGATCATTGTGGGTAGTTACCAAAAAAATGACTTGGAAAGCTCTGTCAGTAAAATTTGTGGCAAAAATCTGTACAATAAGTTACAAACACAGCCAATACTTTTCTATAGGAAAATAAAATGTTACCACGGGTTGCTATTTTTCATTATTGTTGTCTGTTTACCTTCAGGTATCCAGCTGCATGCTGCCATGCCACTGGTTGCAATTGCTGTAGATAGTATCTTCCTGAGTAGTGGTCAGTTGTCAACAGTTAACTTACCTACTCCCTATTTACCTTATAGGAAACCCACACACTATCATCTGACAATAAAAGGTAGCATAGCAAAGTGGTAGGCAACATGAACTCTAGAGTTAGGATGTGGCAAGTTTAAATCTTGGCTTTGCCACTTCTAAGCTGTGTGACCTCAGAAAATTATTTAACCTTTGAAAGCTGTGTGACCTCAGAAAATTATTTAACCTTTGAAAGCTAGTAAAGCCTACCTCATTGTGTTGTCAGTAAGTGTAAATATGATAATATATCTAAAGCATTATCTGTGATAATTAAATGAGATGCATGAAACATATAAAGGGTTAATTCCAAATACATGCTAGCCATTGAGGTGATAGTTGTGAAATTGGTTCATTGTGTCTGGTTACCAACTTGTCTAAGTCCAGTAAAACAGAATACCCACACAGTCAACAAATTACATGGAGTGAGTTTATTATTTATAGATAGGCAGCAAGGAACAACAGAAGCATAGGATTCATTTTGTGTCAGTCCCTAAAGGTTCAAAAAAGTTGCCCACGGGGGCTAGAGTCTCATCTCCACTTGCACCACAGCTGAGGTCCCCTGGAAAGCCGTGGGAGTCACATGAAACACTGGGCTAAAGCATTGAAGGACATCCAGTTTCCAGGGGACATGGGAACAGATCCTGGGTTTTACCAACCAGCTCTTTCTTACCTCAGGATGTTGCAATCCCAGAATATTCTACAGTTATTTTAGAAAGCTACAAGCAAGAAAAGGGGGGAGGGAACTGGTTGGTCCAAGGCCACCCAGAGAACTGTCCTGTAGTTGTCCTTAAAATGAAAGCCAAGCAGCAGCAAATAATGTGAATTCACTCTCAGAAACTGCAGATAAGAATCAGCTCTTGCTAGTACTGTGAACCTAGAAGGGACACTGCTTAAATTGCTCTTTTAGAGAGCATGTGGAGTTTAATGTGGGATTATCTACTTACTGGGATTCATCCACAAGGACAATTTCAATCTACCTTTTCAATAATGCTTCCTAGGTATTTAACAGCAAAAATTTATCTACTTTATTTACAATACAAAGGCTTACATCATGCCATATTCTCTCCTAATCCATTGACAGACATGCATCTTTCACTGTTTAAATTAATATGCACCAATACTTTTAGTTCTACCTTTTTACCTTATTTGTTATTTTTTCATATGTACATTTTGTACAGGATTGTCCATGGAGCAATACAGTTTACAAGATTGTCATAATTATAGAATTTGAGGTATGCCAATATACCCTTACACTATAGTTTAGTCAAAGATTATTGAAAGCCCAGACCAAAACTATTTGTACCCCCAAAGCTATTGAAATAATAAATAAATAAATATTACTATCCTGTTCTGTTTATGGATAAATTCTGTTTATGGATTTAATATGAAAAATATCATTTCCATAAGTATTATTTTTTCATGTGACTTATTCTCCCAGTCTATATTCTTACAAGTAACATATCCATGGGTAATTATGAGTAACTTTATAGCTCATGTTTTAGAGTGTCAAATTGCTATCAAAATGTAATTGTTTTCTGATAGATTCATCAATACTTAGTTTCACTATTTTTTTTCTTTTCAAATCTTAATAAATACATAATAATATAATTTAATTATTGATAAGGATGATAGTTATTTGATAAATTCTGAAAACTGAAAATTATTCCCATCATAAAAAGTTTAAGTAGATTTCCAATATCATTACTACTCCCCACCTGCACATTTAAAAATAGAGAAACTTCTCAAGCCTGTAATCCCAGCACTTTGGGAGGCCGAGGCGAGAAGATTGCCTGACCCCAGGGGTTCAAGACCAGGCTGGGCAACTTGGTGAGACCTTGTCTCTACAGTAAATCAAAAAATTAGCCAGGCGTGCACCTGTAGTTCTGGCTACTTGGAAGGCTAAGTTGGAAGAATCACCTGAGCCCAGCAGGTCAATGCTGGGTGGCCGTGAATGTACCACTGCACTCCAGCCTGGGTGACAGAGTTAGACTTCAACTCAAAAAAAAACCCCAAAACATAGAGAAACTTGAAAATGGTGCTCTAATCAAGTTTGAAGAAGCATTCTTGAGCAATAAAATTAATTGAAATATTTTTCCCTCTTTTTTTATTTTAAAATTGTGGGGTACAATTCAGGGTTAGGTATACAAATATTCTTTGTGCACGTACCCTTGTTGATGAGGTGTGCCTCCCCTTCCCCAGACATATATCGACTACTGTCAATCCCACCTCTCCCTCCGCCTCCCCCCCCCCGCAGTTTTCCGCTACTGTCAATCCTTTTCTTATAATATTACGGTAGTTGTTCAAGGTCCACTGTGCTGCCCATCAAAAGAGGACTGGATAAAAAAAATTGAAATATTTTTACACTTAGGCTATTTCTTGCAAGATGAAGATACCCACTACAACCAATATTATTTAACATTGTACAGGAGATATTAAACCAGACAATTTGATGAAAAGAATTAATTAAATGTATAAAAAATTCCATTTATGATGAATTAGCAGGGTTTGAACTTACCCTGTCAATGTAAACAACTAGAAAACTAGACACAATATAAAACATTACTACATTCAAGTATTAGACAAGAGGCAGCCAGAATTGCAGTATCTGGAAGAAGAGACACAAATAAGGTGAACCCTTCCATTGCATATGTTTCCTACTTAGGAGAAATTTCAAGACTGTGTCACAAGGAGGGGAATCCCAAACAGAGCCCCACAATCTTGTTAAAAGATTGAGACTGAAGTTAAAAAGACAGAGACTGAAGTTCAGGGTGGTTAGGATAGATATAATTTGCAGGGCAGAGTTACAGAGAGGAGATAGCTACACAGAAGAATTACATTTATAAGTACAGAGATTTCCTTGAGGCTTTGGTTGAATAATGATCTGTTCATTCAAGTGATAGAAAGCTAATGAGGAAAGAACAACTTCTGGGGGGCAGGGGAATCCTAGAGACCTGTATGACAAATAATCCTCTGTACTAACACTGAATCACATTGTTTGAGTTCCTCTAACTAAAATGAAGGAACATTTTCATACACAGAACATTCAGTAGAGACCTCAAAAGGGCAAGGTTTTATAGGTAGAGTTAAATTATCACAAAAATAAAGTATATTCTAGACCACACCTAAAGGAGTTCTAAAAACAACTTGAAAAAGATCGAATTTAAAATTCAGCAATAAAAGTCTAGCATTCCTTACAGAAATACAACAAAATCCAGTACTCAACAATGCAAAATCCACAATGCCTGGCATATAATAAAATATTAATAGACATATGAAGAAACAAAATTATTTGATCTATTATTAGGAAAAAATAAATTAGTAGGAACAGACCAAGAAATGTTAGAGATGGTTAAACTAGCAGAGAAGGAAGCTAAAACGCTTTTATAAATATGCTTCATAAGATGAAGACTGTAATGGAAAACAAGAACATAATGAGTCAAAAAATGGAAGACAGGAAGAAACAATATGGAAGTCATAGAAAAAAATTTAAAATAGAAGGTTTAAAAGTTTAAAACATTTCATTGAGTGAGTAAGAGGAACGGTTTTACTTTGCATCACCACCTCCCACATTCAAGCCAGCACAGCACCACATGCAAGAATTCCCTGAGGTCCATGACATCTACAGTGGGAACAGAGAGTTGGAGGCAGACATTCAGCCTCCCTATCATTCTGTTACCCTTCACAGGAGTCACTTCCTTGTCTCACCTCACAAAAAGAATTGGGTTACTGGTAGGGCAAGTCCTAAAATAGACTAAGGCACGTAGCCTCTGTCCTTGCCCACAGGCTATGCCAGACAGCTTGCCCACCCTCGGAGTCCATCATATGTCCCTGCCCCACTGCAGATTCCAAACTGCAATATTGCCCACCCAGGGAAAGCACCCTGCAACACTGCCCAATAAGAGATGTTCACAGAGTTCAGCCAGAAGCTCTACCTGACTGCAGAAGACAGCCAGTGGTCTCGCTGGATTGCCGAAAACAGCTAGCAATTCCACTTGACCCCAGAGCAGAGGTAGCAACCCAGTACTGTTAGACAACCTGACAGCAAAGCCTACCTGTCAGGATCACTACCCAGTTGGTCAACCCAGAATCTCAGGCTAGACTAAATAGTGAAGGTGTATCACAGTCAAAGAATACCTGCAAAAGCTGGAAATGGTGGCTGTTTTCTCAAATGTGCAGGCATCAATGCAAGGACCCAAGAATTATGAAAAATTAGGGAAATATAATGGCCACCAAAATAAAAATAAAGGTCCAATAATAGACCCTGAAGAAATAGAAATCTGTAAAATGACAGTTTCAATTAGACAGAAAGTATTAGTTTGGGTCCTATTGCATGGTAGGGTGACTATAGTTAATAATCATATATATTTCAAAATAACTAAGAGTACTTTTCAAATATCTAACCACAAAAAAATTATAAATGAGGGAATTAACAACTAATTAGCTTGATTTAATCATCCCACAATGCCTATATATAAACAAAATCAGAATTTGTTTATAAAAAATTGTGTATTTATCTTTATATGTTTAAACTTCAGTCACCTTCAAAGTGCTCTCTGTTTGATGCAGTACATCTATTGATATGCTTTTTCCACTGCTCAAAACAGTTTTTGAACTGGGCAATTTTGATGCCTTTGAATGCTTCTGCCATTTTTTGTTTGTTCCACTTCAACAAAACATTTCCTTTTAAGGACTTTTTTCACTTGGGGAAACAAAAAAAAGTTGCTCAGGGAGAGATTGGGTGAATGTGGAGAGTGGAGCATCAAGTGTCATGCAGTTTGGGGTCAAAAACTACTGAACACTCAGCACAGTGTGCGCAGGTACATTGTCATGGTGGAAGAACCAGTCACCAAGGGATGTTTGCCACAGTTCGAGACACTTCTACAAATCATGATGCACCCTTCTCAAAACTTCCAGATAAAGACTTTGGTTGACAGTTTGATCCAGAGGAACAAATTCCAAGTGTACTACTAGGGTCCCACACTCCAAAGATAATTTCGTGGGTTTTTTTTTCAGTTCTCTCTGTATATATATCAAAGCATCATATTGTACTCATAAATGTATGTAATTATGATTTTCAATTAAATATACTATTAATTAAAAATAAAATAATTTTAAAGTAGCCAGAGAAGAACCATTACATGTAGAATAACAAAGACAAAAGTGATAGCAAACTTCTCATGAGAAAATATACAAACCAGAAGAAAATGAAATACCTACAAGTCTTGAAAGAAAAAGCTAGCAATCAAAAATTCTACTTCCAACAAACACCTTCCCCAACCATTCATCCTACCTGCTCAGAAAATTTCCATTTCCTGGGTACACTTAAAAATCTCTTTTCCCTGCTTCTGTATTCAGACTAGTAAGGATTGTTAGAGAAAACCCCATAGTTAAAGAGATGAATATGTGCCATGACAATGTATCATCTGCTACACTGAGTCTCCCCAGAAATGCTCAGGAATCCTTTTATTTACCCTTGACCAGTGCTGTCTTCCATTTTCTTTTTCAACCTTTCCACACCTTCATTACACAGCTCCGGATCCCTATACTTTCCACACTTGGATGATCACACCGTCTCATACTTAACAAGTTGTCCATTTTTTCTAAAATGAAATACTGGAACAAGTTTTAAAGTTATGCAATCAATTTTGGTCACTTAAATTTTCATATAACTGAAAGAAGACAAATTAACAAACAAACTAAAATGTAATTGTTTTGCATATGTCTTAGTGCTTTGTTGATGGGCCAGCAATCGAATAAAAAATAAAATAAATGCATACATAATTCATAAACATATATACTTATTTTGTAATTTTTATTTTTCTAGTTTCCACTTTTATTTCAGCATAATTACTAATTATGTTGTTATAATTGAGACTTTTGCATAATTATGTGCTTACATAATTTACATGTTCTATTGATAACAATGACCTATAGGATTAAAAAATAAAATATAAGCTTAAGTATAAAATTTCATTTAAATTTGCAATTAAAATAAAAGCAAATTGATAAATTACAATATTTTTCATGTTTCAAAGTTTGTTCTAAATCATCAAAATTATGTATTAAAAGTAAAATAAAGTTATAAATAATGAATATAATTTTTTTACTGAAATTACTTAAATACAGTTGATTTTTTATTTCTTAAAATTCTATTTAAATTTGATTATACATTTTATATAATAATAATTTACTTCCAAATTTAGCATTCAAAGTTCACCCAGTTGCCAATATAAAGAATTAGAATCATATTTCATACATGTTGCTTTGGCCTATCTGTATACAAATGTATAAGTAATATGAATGTTTACTATTTTGAATTATTTCTCAATGATTATATACAACTGTTATGGATACCAAACCCAGAGGAACAAGGATGCTCAGCACTTTGAGAAACAATGTGTCATTCATACAAGAATCTACTGTACACATTCTATCCAAAAGGGAGGTTTTCACGAGCCATTTAACTTGTCTCTCCTCCTAAGAGTTTTCACTGCAACACCCACCCCCGCCCACACACACATACACACACACACACACACACACACACACACATATACTTTGCCAGTGTTTTTCATTGGCAGCAGCATTAGTACAGCCCACAAGCCTTCACAGCATTGAGATGTAGTCAAGTGATGAAGTCTTTCCCTGATGCCTGAACAGTGTAAGCTGTAAGAGTAGTGTTTCCAATTGTGGATCACACTGTAACAGAAATGAGCTCTACGTCCCCAGTGAAAGAACCCACTGATGTTTGTTTGCAATTTGCAAAGGTCTCTGAAGCAGTTATTCTTTTTTCTTTCCTTTTTTTTTTTTTTTTTTTTTTTTGAGTTGGAGTTTCACTCTGTCGCCCAGGTTGGAGTGCAGTGGCACGCTCACGGCCACCCCAGCGTCGACCTGCTGGGCTCCCGCAGTACTTCCGCCTCAGCCTTCCAAGTGGCCGAAACTACAGGCGCGCGCTACCACGCCCAGCTAATTTTTTTGAAGCAGTGATTCTTAACTGAGGGTAATTTTGCAACCCCCTCTATCTTAGGATGTTGGCCATGTCTAAAGAGGCTTTCAGTTGTCACAATAGGTATGAGGGCGATGCTACTGGCGACCGGTTAGTGGAGGTCAGAGATGCTGCTAAACATCCCCTGCAGTACACAGGACAGCTTCACAACAAAGAATTGTTCAGCCGAAACCATCAATGGTGCTGAAGTGGATTGTGCTGCCCAGGTGAAGGGCCCTTCTTGCACAGGTATAAGGGCAGTTTTGTCAAAGACTGTATCCAGACTGCAGACTTTTTTTTTTTTTAGCCTGAAAAGTATTAACTTTTATTTAATTAGTTATTAGCATTCAGAAATGGGAAGGTTGTCATAAAAATCCAAAGGTATGGTTTATCTTGACGATTTGAAAGACGTGATTCTGGGCCTTCTTTCTCACATGGCAAAGCAAAGAATAATTCAAACTACATACCACAGTTATAATACATTTTCAGAAATTATAACACTACAACTGAGTAGCAACTGGTTGCTTTAGACAGGACATAAACTTACCAGTTCACCAGTTACTAGCATTTATCATTGCTATTTTGTAAGCGTATGTCTTAGGGGAAAGAGAAAAGTAAACATTTTGTTGATCAGGGTCATTATCAGAAATGAAAAAATAAAACAATTGTGTTTTTCAAGAAAATGCAAGAAAGAGTGTTTATTTGTGGAAAGATAGAGGATTCCAATATGTTTGATATGCAAAATGTACCTGTGTCAAAAGTATATTTCAGTATATGAATCTTACAATAATCAGTGTAAAGAAAAGATGTGAGAAGGAAAACTTAAGCAGAAAACAAGGAAAATTTTAACAGTGTATTTTTTAATCTGATTATAAGGTTGTTAAATGCTCTTGTATTAAGTAAAACAGTTAAGTGGGCACCCAACCTTTTAGAGACTTGAATATATAAATGAGGGACTTTGGGTGTTAGAAATTATGTACTGCCAAAAGAAACAAGTATTCTTATATAAGTCTATTGCAACATGAGAATTTACATATAAATAATACCAGTCGATTCATCATATTTACTTGTGATATTAATAAAAATTTTGACCTTTCTAAATAAATTTTGAATTTGATTCTCATAATGAGCAGAATATTAAGAAATTAATTATATTTCTTTGTTTTATTTTTTGTAGAGATGATGTCTTGATATTTTGCCCAAGCTAGTCTCAAACTCCTGGTTTCAAGGAATACTCCTGCCTCAGTTTCCCAAGTGTTTTGGTTAAAAACCCAAAAACAAAATCCACCATAGAATAGTGAGTAATATTAGAAACTGAATGTGCTCCTGAGAATTGAATTAATCATCAAATGTTTTTCTTGAATATTTGAATACTCAAGATGGTAGCCTTATGTACTTCATGGAGGTCAGGCATGGGATCAAAAAAGCCTTGAAAATGTCTATAGAAATTGGGTTGCTCATATCATACAATAGTTTATAATTGAGATGTATAGTTTACATCTCAATTGTGAGGATATGATTAAATATATGGACAACCGGGCTCGGTGGCTCAGCCTGTAATCCCGCGCCTTTGGGAGGCTGAGGTGAGTGGATTGTCTGAATCCGCGGGTTCAAGACCCGTCTGGACAGCGAGACCTCATCTCTACAATAAATCAAAAAATCAGCCGGGTATGGTAGCGCATGCCTGTAATTCCGGCTACTTGGAAGGCTGAGGCGGAAGGATCGCCAGAGCCCAGCAGGTTGAGACTGCGGTGGCCGGGAGCGGCCACTGCACTCCAGTCTGGGCTGAGTGAGACTCCAACTCAAAAAAAAAAAAAAAAAAAAAAAAAAAAATATATATATATATATATATATATATAT
>NW_007016617.1:22205-37717 GCF_000164805.1 Carlito syrichta
TGTGTGTGTGAAAATATATATATATATATATATATATATATATATACACACACACACACATATATATATATATATGAACTTTGGTTTGACATATAAACACTGAATTTTTATCTACAAAGACATTCAAAAACAACTATACAAATACATCATTCAATAAACGTATTCCTTTAAAAATAACTGTCTTTGAAAACTTGATTTAGCAAAGAATAATTCAAAATACATACCACAGCTAAAATACAGTTCCAGAAATTATTATGACATGTCTATATATATATCTAAAATCAAGGACTTAAAGAATTAATTTTTTCTTTTCTTTTATCTATTAATTTTATTTTTAAAATATGGGGTACAAATCTAGTTATACAAGTGATCATCGTAAGGTAAAATTTGGGCTTCCCTTTGGTTCCCACTTTGCCAGTTTGAGATCAGGTACCCTCACTGACGTTGTGTGCTCCCCTTCTCCCTCTCCTGGCAGTTTCCCACTACTGCCAATCCCTTTCTTATAGTATTATGATAAATATTCACGGTCTGCTTATGAGTAAGAACATGTGGTACTTAATTCTTTGTTTCTGTGATAGATCAAACCACACTGAGATACCACCTAACTCCAGTCAGGATGGCCATCATCAATAACTCAAACAACAACAGATGCTGGAGAGGGTGCAGGGAAAAAGAAACACTTCTACTCTGTTGGTGGGAGTGTAAACTAGTACAACCTCTGTAGAAAGCAGTGTGATGATTCCTAAAAGATCTAAAAATCAACTTTCCATACGACCCAGCAATCTCCCTTCTGGGTATATACCTGGAGGAACTCAAATCATTCTACAAAAAAGATACCTGCAGACACACGTTTATTACAGCATCATTCACAATTTCAGAAACACGGAACCAACTGAGAAGTCCATTGAAAGTGGACTGGAAAAAAATTGTGGTACATATACACAATGGAATATTACACAGCCATTAAGAAGGACAAAATTATGGACTTCACAGCAACTTGGATGGATTTAGAGTCTATAATAACTAATTTTTAAAATATGTTTATTTATATCTGATTTTATGACAATAAAACATATGTTAAACATTTTAGTTCATCTTTCTTCATTAATATTGATGCAAGTAAATGAAGAGCAAAAAATTAAAATTATGAAACAATTCAATATAACACTGAAAAATACTAAGCCAGCTTCAGAATATCAGAATTCTATCTATATTTCCAGGAAAATGATCCTGATAAAAATTTTTGTGCAAAAATTGGATCCATGCTCAAACTGTGTGCATTTGTGAATAATTCTTTTCTATTATTAAGCCAAAAAAAACTATATATCCCTACTAGTTAATGGACACAGCCTAAATTCCCTATCAAACCATATATGGAAAAACAAAGGCCTTCATACTGGCATCTGGGTACAAAAGAAAAACTGAAATATTTTTGCTCCCAAATCAAAAGAATGGCAAACAATAAAAATACACTTAATGATTAAATATTTCTATTTTTCAATTAGAGCTTGTTCAGTATTAAATTTAAAATATAATTTCCAATAACATACGTTTGTCTTATGATAGAGGCATAGTCCATATATCAATAAAATAAAAATTTTTTATATTTCTGCAATTGGATTTTCTTTTTTTATCACCCAGGCTGGAGTGCAGCGGCACACTCACAGCCACTACAGTCTTGACCTGCTGGGTTCAGGTGATCCTTCCGCCTCAGCCTTCCAAATAACTGGAACTACAGTTGTGTGCTACCACACCCGGCTAAAGGATTTTCTTAAATATGGCCCACTTTAAAATCATCTACATTACCTGCTTGATCCCATGAAAATGTGAGTCTACAAACCCTGCTCTTCGTTTTCTGGTTGTATCTGAAGAAAATAATAATTCGAAATAACAGTGAGAAATATGAAGAAGATACGATGAAAATTAGCATGATTAACTGACAAGTGACTGGAATTAAACCAAACAGAGGAGGAAGACTCTATAGTGTCAGGATGGACTAGAGTGTAGTCATGAGGATCTTAGGTTCACCCCAAAGTCAAAATGTCTGGGTTCAAATCTTAACTATACCACTTACTTCTTGTGTGACCCTGGATGTAAATCAACTCATCTCTTTATCCATAAAATCGGGATAATAATAGGACCAATCATGGAGTTGATTGTAAAAGTGCCTTACACATAGAAAATCATCCAACAAGTGTTTGCTGTAAATTATATCTTTTAAAGATATGTTTTTCTGGTCATGGTCTGTAAAATTATATAAAAATTAAAGGATGGACTATGTGAGTATATATAGAGAGAGAAAAAAATAAGAGATGCCTTTCTATTCAACAGCAAAGAATAAGAAACTGGAAGAAGAGAACTCTAGAAGTATTTGTGCTCCGTAAGACAGAATATGTTGAGATTTTTTTCCTTTTTCACTTGAACATGTCGTTAAAGATTTCTGAGTGGGATGAAAATAAAGATTATAGTGTTGTTTAAGAAGAGGATTCCAAACCAATATAGATAATAAGTGTTGGCACAAAGGTATTTAAATCTTATTTTGAAACTTCAATTCCACCTGGGAAGAAGAAAGACACATGCTGAGAACCTGGTTGGTTTCCTGTCCCCAATTCTATGTCAAGCACAACTTTTTTGTTATCACATTTGTATATTATAGTTTAGCAAACAGTTTTGCTAAACAAAATTCTAGTGGTCTTAAAAAACATTCTCAGCCACTGGTTTTGAGTGATATTTCTTTATCTTTTTTTTATTTTAAAGATGTGGTGTATAATGGAGGGTTAGGTATACAAATGTTTACTATGCAGGTACCCTTTATCAACATTACTGCACCTATTAAATTCAATAATAAAATTCCAGTTACTACCATTTTAGACAGAAGAAAATGTTTTTGCTGAAGACTGCCCAGGGCTCCCTTCATGTCTTTGTTCCTCAGGTTGTAGATAAAGGGATTCAACATGGGGGTCACCACAGTGTACATCATAGCCATGACGTCTCCTTCACAGTGTTATGATTCATTGATGAGTACAAGTAGAGACCAGCAATTGCCCCATAAAAGAGAAGCAACACAATGAGGTGGGAGTCACAGTTAGAGAATGCCTTCTGGATGTCCCCAGCAGAAAGGATCTTGAGAATGGTGGAGACAATTCTTGTATAGGACACAATGATAAGTAGGAATGGGATGACAAGAATGAGCCCTCCCATGAAAAATATCACCAACCCATTGTCTCGAGTGTCAGAGCAGGCCAGTTTCAACAAAGTAGAAGTATCATCAAAAAAGTGAGGAATTACATTGTCAGCACAGAAGGACAACCTGGCCATGAACAAGGTATGCAACATGGCATTAGCAGTGGTCAGCACCCTGGACAGTGCCAACAGAGCAAGACCTTAGGGTTTATGAAGGTGATGTAATGCAAAGAAAAGCAAATAGCCACTTAAGCATCCTAGGCCATGACCATAAGGAGGGAGCTCTCCAGAACTCAAAAAAATAGACAAAAATATATCTGGGCCAGGCAACCTGCACAGAGGATTGATGGGACTTTGTTCTGCATATTCTGCAGCAATTTGGTCATTGTGACAGAGGAAAAGCAGAGGTCAGAGGACAAATTGCTGAGAAACAAATACATGGGTGTTTGGAGATGGATGTTCAGATGAATAAGGACAATGATGTGGAGGTTCCCTAAGAAAATGGTAAGATACATGACCAGGAACAGTGCATTGAACAGTTTTGCTGCTCTGGCTGAATGAGTAGGACCAGGGGGAGAAACTCTGAGATGACAGTTTGGTTCTTCTTTGTCATTCTATGACTCTATTATCTTTATGAAGAATATAATGCACCTTAAAATATACTAATGACAAATAAATATATTTCTATCACCTGTAGCCTATTGTCAAAAAGTAGATGAGTTAGAACTTAGGCACAGGCAGCAGACTGATCCCTGTACTTCTCACTGACTCATCAAAGCCACCAAAGACTCTAAGCCCCTGTCTCTAATTCCAGTGACATATTGCATTTAACACTAATAATTACTTCCTACTTCATGAAACTCTCTTATCTTTTGACCTTTATGATTTTTTCCTCTATATCTTATACTTTTCTTACTTCACATTTTCCTTACTTCACACTTTCCTTAGAGAACTGCTCCTCTTCCATATTTCTTTGAATATTGGTCCTTCTATATTTTCCCAAATATATCAATGAATCTTGGTCCAAATATGTCTTTGAATATTGATAGTATAGGCTTCCCCTGCTAGGTAAGTGTTCTGGGAACCCATTGGCATCAGTGTAGCAGCTAGCATTGTTGTGAGAGCCTGCATTTGACTTCAAATTAAACCAAATTAAATGCTTTCTGAGTTAAGAATTCCCTTGTATAAATTCTGTTTTTATTAATGGATAACTGAAAATAAAAGTGATATATCTACTTTGTTGAAACTGGCCTGCTCTGACACTCGAATTCATGGGTTGGTGATATTTTTCATGGGAGTACTCCTTGTTGTCATTCTACTCAAACTCATCATTTCTGTAGACTTGCCAGAACTTCATTCCAGAATATTACTCCATCTCAAGCTATACTGTTATATATCTTAATACCAATCTACTCAGATGACAATGCTAAGATGTTCTCCCTTGAGATTCAACCACATTATATCAAGATATTGATGTGGAAAGAAATGAGATAGGTGTGGAAATTTAAATATCATAGAAAAAGTTTTTTTTTTAATGAGGATAATATTCAATCTCTTAGGCCTACTTCCTGGTATCCTCCAGATTTCCCTCCCGCCGTGCAGTGCTGCTGAAGTTTTTTAAATTCCTACAAACCCTGGAGAAACAGAAGGAATGCCTCACTGCAAAACATTCACCAAGATTGTAGGGTTTAATCTTGCTAGATTCATATATTTTTCACATTTGAACAGGAAAAATAAAAACATAACATTGTTTAGGTGGTGAAAAGGATCTAACTTTGATTCTTTGGGAATTTCCCATTCTGGGAACATAGTTGTTTCTATTTCATATTAAATGTGTGATTAGGAAGCCTGGATAGGTCAAATATTACTTACAAATGCTGCCATTGATGAGATGAGGCATATAGCTTTACCTATTCTTTCCATTTCTCTGCATCTTAATTTCTTCAGTTTTAAAATAGTAATACTGATTTATATCTACTGACCTCACAAAGCTATTGCAAAGTCTACTGACCTCACAAAGCTATTGCAAAGCTATTGCAAACTCTCTTATGAGAATTCCTTACAAAGTATAGTTAACTCTGTTATGCAATACAGTTGACCCTTGAACAATGCAGAGATTAGGGGTGCCAAAACTCCCTGCACAGTCACAAATATATGTCTAAATTTTTATTTTCACTAGGCGCAATGGTTCACACCTGTAATCCTAGCACTTTGGGAGGCAAGGCAGGAGGATTGCTTGAGCCTGGGAGTTGTAGACCAGCCTGGGCAACATAGTGAGACCTTTTTTGTGAAAAAAAAATCAAAAAAATTAGCTGGGCATGATGGCACACATTTGTAGTCTCAGCTACTTGGTAGGCTGAGACAAAAGGATCACCTGAGCCCAGAAGGTTGAGGCTACGGTAAACCGTGATGGTGTCCCTGTACTCCAGTTTGGGTGACAGAGTGAGACTCTAACTCAAAAACCAAAACAAAATAATTTAAAATAAGTAAATAATTAAATTTTTGACTCTCCAAAAGCTTAACTACCTATTGGGAGCCAGCCACGGAGGTCCACCTGAACGTTAGGGATCAAGGTGGCCTGTGGACCCTGAGACCACTAGGATGTGTTCAGGAGCTGTTGGCCCATTTCCTCTTCCCTTTATTTTGCTTTTTGGCGCATCTCATTAGAAGGAACTTTGATGATCTAAACTTGAAGCTCTGAATGTACGACAGGCATGGCTCACTTTAGGAGTCTATTGTTCCCGTTTCTCACAGATTGCAGTTTCGGCTCTAAACTTAACATAGTTCAAACTCAGGTCACATTTGAGAGCCTTTGATATGACACAAGTTTCATTATAAGATTTAAAAAGTATATTTGTAGAATTAGTATATACATATGGAGAGCTGTTTTCAGCTTTAGATGGTATAGATGATTATCTAGAGTTACCAGAAATGGCCCAGCATGAACTTTGGACTGGGCCACATTCCTAAGGACCCAGTGTGTACTTTGGACTGGGCTGCATTCTTTTAAACCAGTTTTAGGTACAGTTAGTGTAGGGTTTTCTACTTATTATAGAAATTGAATTTATTTTACTCATAGAAAGTATTGTAGAACAGGTCATGCTAACGTAAGGGAATTATGTTAGTTCAAGCATTATCAAACATGATATTTTGAGGTTTAATAAGAATACAGCTAACTTTAGAAATTTCATTGTTCCCATTTTCTACTATTGTGGTTTTGGCCTTAGTACAATTTATAGTTTATATTTGGGCTTTATTTTTAGAAGCTTTATTGCTGATGATCAGCTTTATATATTAGGATTAGGAATTAGAAACTTTTATAAAAATTAAGATAGAAGCCGAGCTCGGTGGCTCAGCCTGTAATCCTGTGCCTTGGGAGGCTGAGGTGAGTGGATTGCCTGAGCCCGCGGGTTCGAGAACCTCCTGGGCAACTTGGCAAGACCTCATCTCTACAATAAATCAAAAATCAGCCAGGCGTGGTAGCGCGTGCCTGTAATTCCGGCTACTTGGAAGGCTGAGGTGAAAGGATCATCAGAACCTGGCAGGTCGAGGCTACGGTGGCTGGGAGTGGCCACTGCACTCCAGTCTGGGTGACAGAGTGAGACTCCAACTCAAAAAAAGAAAGAAATTAAGATAGATATATAGGATTTTAGAATAGCCATTTTGTTAAGAGATTGTAATCAATTGTTCCTAGAAACTGCCCAGCATGATCTTTGGACTGGGCCACATTCTTTAGGAACTGGTTTGAGCTATAATTAAGAGTTTCTATAGTGTAGGTAGAATTAGCACAGAATAGAAAGGTATTAGAATTTAAGTTAGTCATTAGGTGTTATGTATGCATAAGTTTTAAAAGTTATTGATTATTAGAATATTATAATGTTAGAATTATTGTATTGCTTTTGAGGAACATTAACCAAGCATAAGGAACAGTGAGATAATTTGGGGATTGTCTTTCCTCATGCTTGAGGAAACACCTGGTGGGTGGGGGACGCCCTTCATCCACCTGGCTTTGTGTTCATGTGAAAGTCTTGTGATTTAACCTGTGAAAATTTGGGATGAAAGACTTATGGTTTGTCCCATTAAATGGCTTCTGCACTAGACAGGAGTCCAGTCTCTTTCTTTCTTTCTTTTAATATCTATCCCTCCTACAAAATGGGCTTCTGCACTAGACAGAGTCCAGTCTCTTTCTTTCTCCCACCTTTCTTTTTTTCTCTTTATATCTATCCCTCCATCTTTCTTTCTTTTAATATCTATCCCTCCAGTTTAATCACCGACACCATCTTTCCTACCAGGGACCCCCAATATCTTCAGGGGCTGGCCCCCCGCAACTACCAATATCCTACTGTTGACCAGAATCTTTACCAATAACATAAATAGTTGATTAACACTTATTTTGTATGTTATGTGTACCCTATACTATATTCTTACAATAAAGTAATCTAGAGAACAGATGTTAAGAAAGAGAATGTTGTCATAAGGAAGAGAAAATATATTTACTATTCATTGAGTGGAAGTGGATCCCCACAAATGTCTCCCTTCTTATTGTCTTCATGTTGAGTAGGCTGAGTAAGAGGAGGAAAAGGAAGGGTTGGTCTTGCTATCTCTGGGTGGCAGAGACAAAAAAAAATCTGCATCTAAGTAGACTCATGCATTTCAAACCTGCGTTATTCATGGGTCAATTATACTTATAAAAAGCATTTTAAATAAAAATTTGAATTGAGTAAATGCTAAAAATTTTAATCTGATATTTCTAGACAGTTAAGTGATTACTTGGATTTTACACTGCCTAAAGAACAATCCCACATAGTCACATCACAGAACCTAAGTAATCTGGACTCTATGGTTGGGAAGGACCATGGAGTATATATCTCCAGTCTTACCAGATATGTTTAAAGGTAACTCCAAGGCTTGACCTGGGATCCTTAACTCTTTTATTTACTGTAGACATATGGAAATACAGTCTCTGGAGTCATCACCTAAAGTCTACACTATCCCTTCACACATCTCTCATTCTGTTTTTCATGGCACAGGAACAGGAGGTCCCAGTGGAAGCTAGGTCCTGGAGAAACTCATTAACAACAATGAAAGCAATTGCCCAGGGTCTCCCTGGTCCAAATCCCATAGGCAGTCTAGAGCAGGAACTTCTTAATAACGTCTCACCCTGGTACAGGAAAATAAGCCGAAGAGGAAGCAAACTCGTGCCAATTCCACCAGGGATGCTGCTTTGACTACCACAGCACACAGGATCTCTTCCTTTCCTGAATATGTCATGTCCGCGCCTAAAGAGTTTGATCTCACTTTAAGTTCTGCCACCCCTCCCCCAACTTAGAGAGGGGTGAATTCGCCTTCTCTCTCTTTAATCTACTTTCTAAATAAACTATATTTTCCAATCTAAAAAAACAGAATTTGATCTCTGAAAATCATGTGCATTAATACATTTTTCTGTGCTGTTCAATTATTACTTCAAAAATGTCCTAAAAATAAAGACATCTTCTTTATTGATCAACTAATTCAATGATTTAATCCAATAATTTATCCTTGCTACATTTAGGAAAAGTCACTTTGAGTAGTTTCTACACATCCCTCATCACTGAATATTAAAATCTAGCTCCAGTCTTTAAACATAGCACAATTGCCACCCCCTGCGCAATTACTTCCCAATTTCTCTCAGTTGCATATGACAACTTTTTATCTTGGATCCCCATGAGTTAAGTGGGTGAAAAAAATGAACGAAAAGAAAAGGGTGTTCTGAGCAACGTAAACAACCTGTTCAAAGACTCAAAATGTAAAGACAACATGATATACTCGAGAAACTAAAGGATGTTCAGTGTGGCTGAAGCATATCACGTGAAAGAGAGAATTCAAGGGATGCAAAAGAACTAAGCAGGGACCTACCTGGTCATGCAAGACATTGTAAGATATGGCAAGGAGCACCATCTTCATCCTGAGGGGAAAACCTCTAAATGGTTTCAAGCAACGCAATTATATGCTCAATTTTAATTGGTAGCAATGCAAATCTGATTAAAGTGAGGAGAGTGAACTAACATTAAACAATCAGAAAGGCAGATAAATTATTTACAAGGTTATTTCAGGAACTACAGGTGAGATATCATGGTGACTTGAATAAAGTTCATAGAAATAGTGCCTTCATTATACATATTAGAGAAATATGGATAACCAAAAATATTTTTTAATTAATCTATGTTTTAATATAAAATAAATGAACAAAATACAAATTGAATTCATCTGGTGAAACAAATAAGGAGAGCTATAAAGGAATAATAGTTGCCAAACAATATTTTCTTGTATAACTCATTTGACTTATAGCCTCTTCCAATCTCTTTTATTCACTAAATGACTTAACCAAACTTAGATTTCTTGACATCAGTTCCTTTATAAATAAAAGAAACAGATTTCTGCTTCCAAATATGATACAGTGGGTTATAGCAAACTGCAATGCTCCTGCTGCAACAATTCAAATTTTAAAATGTAAATTTTAAAAAATCATATTTTAGAGGCATCAAAGAGTTGTAGAAGCAACACAAACTACATTGAAGTTTCAGAGAGAAGCAAACTGTTCTGAGATGAGGTAACTCCAGCTGGTGATTTTTTCCTTGGGGACTAGTGGCTGAATCTGGGCACAAACTGAGGTAGAAAATTTCTGCTGGAAAAAAAGAAAGCACCAAATCATGTAGTACTGATGCAAGACTGGAATAACAAATTGGAAACTTGAGCAGCCTCAAGCACATGGACCATTTTCCCCATGGGACATTTGATGAATCAAATGGAATGCTGGGAACCTCAGTGGAAACTAGTAAAAGACAGAGAAAAATATTCTGCAGTCTTTCTTGACCGAGGGGGGAAGAAAAAAACATTGAGAGAAGATATTTGCCAAATTTTCAGTTTGCGTGGAGCAAATTTTTAAGATATTTGCTAAATTTTCAATTTACATGAAGCAAAATTCAAAGAACTAAGCTAAAAACCTTTTAAGAGACTCTCCCATTATCTTTCAGGACTGAGGAGACAAAGACTCATCAAAATCCCAAGGACACACCTAGGAACAAGGGTAAACTTAGTCTTCCTAAAGTTACAACCCAATTCTAAGCCCAAATCAATTCCTGATCAACTCCCTCACAATATCTACATCAAAGAGGAAAGGAAGAGCCACATCTAGTAGAGATAACAGCATTTGGAGCCACTATAACCCTAGTATCCATAATTTCTAGCATATACTAAAAAATTACTATATACATGCAAGAGGTATTATATCATCATATTCCTAATGATGCAGATCAATAAAAGATTTAAAGATGATTCCGATCTTAGAAGTAGCAGACAAGGAATTTAAAATAAAAATTCCTATGTGAAGATAAATTAAAGAATTCATAATTTTCACTATCAGATGGCATACATTTTAAAGAGCACAATGGACATTCTAGAAGTGAAAATTACAGTATCTGAAATTAAGAACTCAGTGAATGAGTTTAACAACAGTTTGGACATAGGATACAGAATCCGTAAACTAGAAGAGAGTTAAATATAAAATACCTCAAGTGAAGCAAGAGAACTGAAAAAAACAGATGAGGTCATAAGAAATATATGCATAGCCAACCTAAATATGTATCACTGGAGTCCTTGAAGGAGGAGAGAAAGAGAATGGAACAGGAGCAGTATTTGAGAAGACAATTAACCAAGAATTTTTCAAAAAAAAAAAGATATAATACTACATATTGAAGGAACTCAGCAAACGACAAGTAGTATAAATTGAAAGAAAATCAAACATAAGTGTATCACAGACAATCTACCTAAAACCAAATACAAAGAAAAGCTATAAGAGCTATTGAGGGGTTGGGGGAAGGGTCACATTGTCTTCATAGAGCATGTCTTAGCCCATTCAGGCTGCTATAACAAAATATCATAGGCTGGGTGACTTGTATATAACAGAAATTTATTTCTCATGGTTCTATCTGGAGGCTGAAAGTCCAAGATCCATTTGCCAGATCCAGAGTCTGGTTAGTGCACACTTCCTGATTCATAGATGGTCATCTTTTTGCTGTGTCCTCACATGGAAGAATGGGACAAGAGAACTTTCTGGAGTCTCTTTATTTTATTTTATTTTTATTTTTGGAGTTGGAGTCTCACTCTGTCGCCCAGACCGAAGTGCAGTGGCACGCTCCCGGCCACCGCAGCCTCAACCCGCTGGACTCCGATGAACCTTCCGCCTTAGCTTTCCAAGTAGGTGGAACTATAGGCACGCGCTACCATGCCCAGCTAATGGAGTCTTAAAAGGGCACTAATTCCATTCCTGAGGGCTCTGCTTCATGATCTAATTATATCTCAAAGGCCACACCTCCAAATGCCATCACATTGGATATTAGGTTTCAATGAATGAATTTTGGAAGAAACAAACATTTAGTCTATGGTAAACCAACAATAAGAATGACAGTTAGCTTTATAACAGAAATGATGAAAGCCAAAAGAAAATGTAATACTATCTTTAAATTGGTAAAATATTATCAGATAATATGTACAACAAACATTCTTCAAAAATGAATGAAGTTTACAATAAATAAGCTGAAAGAGATGGTAAAAGCAGGCCCACTCACATGTTAAATGAAGTTCTACAAGCACAAAGGAAATGATCCCAGAGAGAAACATGGAAATGTGAATTAAGTGAAGAATACCAAAAAAGATAAGCATATGAATAAATATAATTGAACATTGAATCAACTAACAAAAACTATAATATCTTGTGAAGTTTAAAATATATGCTGAAATAAATTTGATAAAAATAAAAATTTGAAAGTGTGAAGGTTATTAATAGAGTTAAAATATTGTAAGATCCTAGAAGAATCCTGGAAATGGTAAAAAAAAAAAAAATCACTTGAATTCAATAAGTCAAGCATTCATGTTGGACTCTCTATGCTAAAAGAATAGTAAAAATAATATATAACCAACAAGTGTCCATAAGGAAAACATAATTAAAATATTTTACTAATTCAAAAGAATATAAGAAAAAGGAAATATAAAAGAAGATAAGGGGAAAAAATTCAAAAACAAATAATAAGATAATATATATAACTCTACTTATACCAGTAATTAAATTAAATTTAAGAAATTAAGTGCTCCAAATGAAAAATTAAATTTTTCAAACAAAATAAAAAATTCAAAACCCAATGATATGTTGTGTAAAAAAAATTTAAATATAAGAACTCAGAATAAACAAAATGCTCTGAACAACAAGTATGTCAGTGAAAAAAATGTTTAAAATATCTTAAGACTAACAAAAGGGAAACACGGCATACCAAAACCTAGGAGATGAAGCAAAAACAGTTCTAAAAGGAAAAGTTTGTAGTGAAACATGCCTAAATCAAAAACCATAAAGATCCCAGATAAACAACCTAATATTACATCTCAAGGAACTAAAAACAAAACAAAACAAAAACAGGAACAAACTAAGTACAATATTAGTAGAAGGAAAGAAATAATAATGATTAGAACAGAAATAAATAAAATCAAGATTAGAATAACAATAGAAAAGATTGATTCAATGAAACTAAGAGCTGTTTTCTCAAAGGGATAAACAAAATCAACAAACCTTTAACTAGACTAAGAAAAAAAGAGCTATGTCTCAAATAAATAAAATTATAAATGAAAGAGAAGACATTATAACTGATGGCACAAGATATATAGAGGATCATAAGAAACTAGCATGAACAATTATATAACAACAGATTGGATGACCAACAATAAAAAGATCATTTCTTAGACATATACAACCTACCAAGACTGAAATGGCAAAGAAATAGAAAACCTGGACACACTAATAATGAGTAAGGAGACTGAATCCATAATAAATAAATCATTTATTCTATTAGGAGTCATTTTTCTGGACCAGAAGGAAATATAAGGTGACTTTTGGAGAGCCAGTAATGTATTTTTATCTGAGTGCTGGTTACCCATGGTTGTTCCATTTGTGAAAAATGCCAGGCTTCATTTTATTTCCTAATACAGCATAAGCATCATTTTTTTCAATCTTTGTCTAATAATTCTGTTATCTGGAGTCCCTATATGCATTCCATGTATTGGGTCTTACTATTGGAATCTTCCTTCCTTGTCTGTGTCTGCTTATTTTGGGATTTTTGCTGGATAATGTGCTTGAAAAGTATTTTTAAAAATACTTTGAAGTCTAAGGTGATGTTATTTTCCTCCAAATATGAGGGTTTTTTTCATTGCTTTTCTTGGAAATTGCTTGGAAATTTGGAGTCATCCTTATTGAAGTCTAGTACTTTAGATTTTACAAACCTCGGGCAACTCAAAACCAGGCTGTACGAAGCCTGGTTTGTTTCTGGCTTACTCTTACTCCTAGGTATATTCTAGGATTGTGCACAATAAGGAGTTGGTTTATTCTTTGTAAAAAAAAAAAAAACTCAAACCGGGCTCGGTGGCTCAGCTTGTAATCCCACACTTTGGGAGGCTGAGGGGAGTGGATTGCCTGAGTCCGCGGGTTCAAGACCCATCTGGGCAACTTGGCGAGACCTCATCTCCACAATAAATCAAAAAATTAGTCGGGCATGGTAGCACACACCTGTAGTTCCAGTTACTTGGAAAGCTGAGGCGGAAGGATTGCCGGAGCCCAGCAGATCAAGGCTGCAGTGGCCGGGAGTGTGCCACTGCACTCCAGCCTGGGAGACAGAGACTCCAACTCAAAAAAAACCAAAACTCATTTCCCAAAGCCTTGGAATCTAGTTATTAGCACTGAAGCAATTATCCATGCTCATCTCAAGAAGCTGTCCTGGGATTGCCTCCCCAAGGCCTCTCCAAAACTGATAAGTAGTGCCTAATGTGGTCCCTGCTCATCACTTTCTTCATGAATCCGAGATCCAAGCATCAGTTCTCAGATTGCTTAAGCCTCATCAGGACATAAATAGCCTTAAATTCTATCTCTTCTTTTGCAGGACTGAAGACCCAGGCAACAAGTCCTCACTTTTAGCCAGTAGGACGAGTTATCAAGTCCTATTCAGAAAACAATGTGTTATGGTATTTTACATCCTGACTGAATTTTCACCCTATATAGGAGGAGCATGGAATCAGCAGAACCAGTGAACTCCGAGAGCAGCACAGGACAGTGGGTAAGTTCTGGCTGTCTTTGGGTTCTCTCTCTCCCCCACCCCCTTGTCTTATTTCCCATTTTCTCTCTCAGACAAATATGCTCAGATATTTTGAGAACTCATAAAATCTACCTCTTTGTATTTAAAGATAATATAACAGTCCCTTGAATCTTGTAAGCACTTTATAGTTCTCAAATTACTTTCACACCAACTGTTGCATGTAATTCTCACAACTTGAAAAAATGGCCATATAAGTGAAATGAGGAGGCTCAAAGAGGTTGTGTGCTATCCTCAAAGTTATACAGCTTGGGAAGAACAGATGAGGTTGTTCCAGTGTCCCTACTGAAAGTTTGGAGTTCTTTCCCATATTGTTCCACAATCTCTCTCCTAACTGCCAGGCAACACGATTGAGGGGTTTTTGTCTCTAAGTCTATCTGACACTCACAGGCTCAGAATGGTGTTTCCCAAAATATAGGATGATATTCAGTTGGTGCTTGCTAAAAGGAACTTGGTATTCAGAACAGAAACAGTACTGCAAAAGAGGGGGAGTCAAAAAAATTAGCTTTTGTTTTTAAAGCATCACAGGTAATCATGCATACTACAGTGTGGGAGATGTTTGCCTTGTGGGCTAGAAAACAGAAGTATAAACTTCTTCTTGGGGGTTATCTGGCTTTCTCCAGCCTTGTCTCCACCCCCCTAACCTCCCTCCTGAAGGCAGATGTCTCACAGATCCCTGAATTTCAAGAAGCAGACTGTGGAGGAAGTCATTTTTGATGGAGTTTAAGATGGTGGAAGACTTTCCTCTCCATGACAGAAACAGAGGAGGTGCGAAGTGTGCCCAGGGCTTGGGTCACTTCAGGGAGACACCACGGTGCCTTTTGCAGCCTCACTCTAGGGATCTTGGAGTAGTCTCAGGGATAAGCCCTTCAGATCCCTTTCTTTTTCAATTTTTTGTTTTTCTAAATGGCAAGTAGCACCACTTTTGCGCTTCTCAAGTTTCCAGGTTTTCTCCTTCCTCCTAGTGGTAGACTAATACAAAGCAAACACAGCCGGGCTCGGTGGCTCAGCCTGTAATCCTGCGCCTTTGGGAGGCTGAGGTGAGTGGATTGCCTGAGCCCGCGGGTTCGAGACCCGCCTGGGCAGCAAGACCTCATCTCTACAATAAATCAAAAAAATCATCCGGGCGTGGTAGCGTATGCCTGTAATTCCGGCTACTTG
>NW_007016617.1:37883-68549 GCF_000164805.1 Carlito syrichta
ACCCAAAAAAAAAAAAAAAAAAAAACAAAGCAAACACACAGCCTGGAACTCCTAACCATGGACTTGTCTCTGCCATCAAATCACGCTGTGACTTGACCAGATTCTTATGTTCAAAGCTGCACTTAAGCACTGTGAAAATAAATGAGCTCATTCATGGTGCTGAACCCTAAGAGAACTATATGGATAGCAAATAACAGGTGTGGGAAGCTGTGCATAAAAATCTCTAGAGTGTATTGTAAAGGTTACTCAAATTTTCACTCAAATGCCAAAAGACTACCACATCATTACTCTGGAATAATACAGAAACTTTTTGTATAAAGAGACCATAACTATCACCTATTTCCACTAATTATGTGAATCAACTCTGAATCAATTACTCAGCCCACAGCTTCGTGCAGTCTGTTTGAATTCCCTATATGATAGGGAATTCACTAGCCCTCTCCAGCCCCCATTTCCTTTACTGACATAGCCCTTGTGTCTTCTGGGTGACAGCCTCGCTTACATTTCTGTCTCTCTTTTCTTCCTTAATTCCTAACCTGGACAATCCATATCCCTTTGTATGAGAAGCCCATAATAATACGTCCCCTCATCTTCTCTCTCTCTTTCTCTCTCATGCAGTTGCACCGTGAGGGCTGACACAAATGAGTCACCACCTCAGCATCCTGAGCCATTCCCTGCAAACACAGGGGTGGGTATCTGAGTAGAGGGCAGAACTAGGAGGGCAGAACTAGGCCTAGGATAGAGGCAAGATTGGAAAACATTTTTTCTTTTTTCACTGAAAGCAGAATTTCCTACTTGAAGAGGGTGGGAAATAAGTTTGGGGAAGTAGTTAAGAATAGTATCCCTTTGCTATCCCTGAACTGCCCCTTCCATTTACAATCAGGCTTTAAAGTAGGAAAACTGCTACCACATACATCATGTTAGCTCTTTCTCTTAACCCCAGGCAAGGTAGGCACTATTATTATTTTTTTTATTATGATATTGTGGGGTACAGTTAAGGGTTAGGTATAGAATTACGTTTCATTCAGGCACCCTGTTGATATGAGGTGTTTCCCCGTTCCCAGACATATATTTGCTACTGTTAATCCCATCTCCCTCCCCCCCCCCATAGTTTCCCATTACCATCAGTCATTTTCTTATAGTATTGCATTGGATGTTCAAGGTCCATTATATGAGTGAGAACATGTGATACTCGGATCATTGTTTCTGTGAGAGGTCACTCAGTATTATAGACTCTAGTTCCATCCAGGTTGCTGCGAAATTACTCTTATTTAATATGTGGTAGATTGTGAAATTTAGAGGCAGAATAGGAGGGCCAAATCCCAACTCCATCAGTTACTAATTGAGCAAATTTAAGAAATTCATTAACAAAGACTCAGTCGTCTCACCTATAAAATGGGATAGTAGAAAGAAATAGTTCTGATGTGGACTAAATAAAAGATGTATATATAGCACTATACATATCTCTCTGTGTGTATGCACACACACACAAACACACACACACACATCACTTGACACATTTTCTGACCAAATAAGTGGTAGCGTTTGTTCCAAAAATGCTTGAGTTTGTTAAACCGGGGTTTGAACCCAAATTTCTCTCATAATCTCCTTCCATTGTATAACCTACAGAGAATATCTGAGGTTTTAGCTTAGTAAATTTAAGTAATAAAGTCACACATTTGATTAGTGCTAGAACTTCCCCATCCTCCTACCCCATCCCAAATCTGGAATTCCAAATTGCTTTTAATAATCTAGGTTATTCACAGTTCCCACATCTTCATTTGCTTATTCTCCTGCTACTTTAAGGTAATGAGGTTCCAGATTGAATCTGCAGAACAGGTGCCATACCTTTCTGACACTGGCTGGTTTGCCAAATAACTGCATTTAAAAAATTTTTTGATACTTAATAATTGTATGTATCTTGGGAGTACATGTGATGTTTTCATACATGCATAAAAGTGTAATGATCAAATCAAGGGATTTAAGATGTCCATCACTTCAAACACTTATCATGTCTTTGTGTTGGGAACACTTCAAATCTTCTAGCTATTTGGAAATACACAGTACACTGTTGTTAACTATAGTCACCCTCCCATGCTATTGAACACGAGAACGTATTCTTTCTATCTAACTGCATGTTTGTACCCATTAACCAAACTCTCTTCATCCCATCCCACCCCTCCTAGACTCAGGTAACTATCATTTTACTCTCTAGCTCCATGAGATTCACTTTGTCAGCCCCCACATATGAGTGAGAATGTACAATATTTGTCTTTCTGTGTCTGGTTTTCGCTTAACATAATGAGCTCCAGTTCCATAACTATTGCTGCAAATGACAGAATTTTATTCTTTTTGTAGCTCAATAATATTCCACTGTATATATGTGCCGCATTTTCTTTATTCATTCATCTGAGGACAGATACTTAAGTTGAACCATAGCTTGGCTACTGTGAATAGTCCTGCAATAAACATGGGGGTACAGGTGTTCCCAAGATATATTGATTTGCTTTACTTCGGATGAATTCTCAGTAGTAGAATTGCTGGATCATTGGTAGTTCTACTTTTAGTTTTGTGAGGAAACGCCATACTGTTTTGTATAATGTCTGTAATAATTTACAATCCCGCCAACAGTGTATGAGTTTCCTTTTCTCCCTATTTTCACTAGAATCTCTTATCTTTTGTCTTTTTGTTCATAGCCATTTAACTGAGATGAGATGATATCTCACTGTGGTTCTGATTTGCATTTACTTGATAATTAGTGATGTTGAGCATTTTTCATATACCTGCTGGTCATGTGTAAGTCTTCCTTTGAGAAATGTCTATTCATGTCCTTTGCCCGCTTAACTTTTTCTAATTTTTAATTTTTTGTGTAATTTTTCTCCTACTTTCTTTTTTTTATTTTTATTTTTTAATTCTATGATTTTTCTTTAAATTTTTTATTTTAAAGATGAGGGGTTTTGATCAGGAATTGATTGCCGGTTCCAGTTTCCATAAGGGTGCCTCCTGCATTTTCTAAGTTTCTTATAGTTTGAGGTTTTATGTTTAGGTCTTTGATCCATTTATTGTTGACTTTTGTGTATGATGATTGGTAAGCATCTTGTTTCAGTCTTCTGTATGTTGTCAGCCAGTTTTCCCAGCACCATTTACTGAATAGCTTTTTCTCTACCCAGTGATTGTTGGTGGAGGCTTTGTCGAAGATGAGTTGGTTGAGAAATTGAGGTTTTGCTTCCGGAATCTCTGTCCTTCATTGGTCCATATGTCTGTTCTTGTACCAAAACCAGGCTGTTTGGATTATTGTAGCTTTATAGTAAAGTTTAAAGTCTGGAAGTGTGATACTTCCTGCTTTGTTTCTTTTGCTATTTAGCAATTTATGGTCATTTATGTTTCCATATGAATTTATGTATTGTCATTTCCAGTTCTGAGAAGAATGGTGTTGGTAATTTAATGGGTATTGCTTTGAATCTGTAGATTGCCGTGGGTAGGATGGACATCTTAACAATGCTGATTCTTCCTATTCATGAGTGTGGAATGTTTTTCCATTTGCTTGTGTCTTCTTGGATTTCTTTGAACAGTATTTTGTCGTTTTCATTGTCAAGGTCTTGCACTTCTCTACTTTAAGGTCTTTCTCATTGAAGCCTGACATCATCTTGCTCTCCCAGGCAGTTTTCTATTGCCTATTTTTTCCTGACATGTGAATATCTTTCTGTTTCTTTTAATGGCTCATAATTTTTGTTGGAATTGGGGCATCTTAGATAATCTGTTGCAGCAATTCAAGGTACTAGTCTCCCCTAATGTGACTGGTTATTGCTATTTACTTGTTTATTTGTTTAGTGCCTGTGGTCATGAGAACTGACAGTGGTATTGGAAGGACTGTCTTGCTCCTTTCCCTGACCACACTCAGCTGTTAAACGCCACTAACTGCCAGCTGATAATGCTATTGTTTCAACAGTTCTCTGGGCCATACATTGCAATACTAACTAGTCCAGTCAAATTTGACTCCTGAAGGAATAGTTTTTGAGGTCAGCGATGGATATTTGTACTGACCCCAGGAGAGCTGCTAATTCTCTTCTGCACATTAACAGGCCTACAGTCTGAACTGCATCATCCTTAAATTCATGACTCTCCTTCCAGTTGCCATGCATCACAACCTCCACCATTCTTGAGAGCACCTTTAGGCTTGAATTTCTCAATACTCTGTTATACTAACAAAGCCAGCTCCTTTGGGAAGATGTTAAGAACTACTTATTTTACAACTGATTCTATTCCCAAGCAAAATCTCTGAGACAAGGCTGTAGAGCTGGGTGTGGGGAAATGAGCAATCTGAGTGACACCATCCCAGGACTGAACACTTGCTGGAGGTTTGGAAGGGGGCAGCAGACTGAGGTCCTCTCGGCTTACCTCTCCTGTCATAGAACAACAAACTAATGAACCAGGTCAAGGGTAGTCAGAATTCTATATTCTCAGCACTCCACACCAAGGTAGAGCCTCCATCCATTCCACAGTGAGAGCTAGACAGAAGAAAGCTTCCACTTCTCTACAACATGATGACGAAGACTTAGCCTCAGCAACAGGTAGGTAGTTGAAGGCAGGATGAGAAATGCTGAAGTCCTGCTCTTGCTGGGAACAAATCCCTCTTACTATAACTTAGGGGAAGAGGGAGTTTTGTGTCTGGGTTGTAGCCATCAAGTAGAATTTCCAACTCACTAAGCTGGGGTGGGGGAGGAGCAGTCCTAGTTCTAACACCACAGATTCTCACCTTCTTACTGATTTTTCATATAATAACTTGAATAGGTGTTCATTTGCTGTTTGCCCTTAGAATCAATTCCAGAGGCTTTACATCTTTTTTGTTGCTGTTTTTATAATTTTCACCAATTTTGCTGAAAAGTAGATCAGAAAAACTCTTCACACCATCATGTCAGGAGTCAATTAATCTTTTTTTTTAACCCCAAAGCAAGAGGTCTTGATAGTAGAGCAGTCTCTTTTGAGAGATGCAGTGTCCCCCTGCATTGACATCATGCATTAATTTTTCAGTTTTCTTTTTTTCATAAAGAAAGTCTCTTGCAAAAAATACAATTCTCCTGATTGTGTGGAGTGATATCTTTCTCTTAGACTACTAAGTCTGTTCAAATGATTCTTTTAATATGTTTATCTGTTTACAATGAGGCAGGTTGGAGTTTATGACGGTTTCTGTAAGGGTAAATGAAGTAAATGAAATGCTAGCTATATATTAACTATAGTTATAGTATGAAGTCTAAGAAATGTAAGCCAAGTAAAAAAAGAGTGAAAGAAAATTCTCCTAAAATGAGGGAAGACATAATTTTTAGATTGGAAAAACACTCTAAGTCAATCAGATTAGCTAATGAAGAAGAAATACCACTGAATAGAGCTGGTAAATTTTTAGGTTTTTAAGAATTTTTTAAAAATCATGCAGACTGAAAAATAAGATTACTTAACTAGAAGAAATCTGTAATAAATGGCAATGTTGACTTGGAGACAGTCGCCTCATCACATTGTTGAATGAATAAAGATGACTGAATGAAAAAAAATGAAAGTATGAGCACTAGAATGTTACCACATGTTACTCAGGGAGATTTTGAAGATTTTTATTCTCAATTTATTTACACCTTTCTGTATTGCTTGAATTATTCACACGGTAATTTTTGTTTATAATCAATATACTTCAATGAAGTAAAAAAATTATTTTTTGGGAAACAAATTTCGTGGAATTTTTTGAAATTTATATCTCAAGCTATTGAAGAAGTTTTAATAGCTTCCAAATGTTATAATTGATAATAAGTTAATACAAGTTCAATGTGAAATCTAACACGTGCCAAATTATCCCAAAAGTTAATAAAGATCATACACACACACACACAAACCATAAACCAATCTTATTTATAGATATGACTACAAAAGCCTAACTAAAACAATAGTGAATCAATTCCAGTGGTTTATACTGGGAATGCAAGTGTGGTTCTATATTAGGCAAGCTAATAACAGTGACAGACACTGAAAAAAGAACTTAAAAAATGAGATGGCCATAGCTAATTAGTAAAATACTACTGGAAAGTACAAATAAATAGATAAAGGTAATATATCTCTATATAATGGAATTGAATGTACATTTTATATATTTATTTTATTCCATAAATTCTAGGTTTTCAAAGAAAAAAGGGACAATATGGTATATTAATTTTCAGTAAATTAACCTTCACTATAATCTATAAAATTTAATCTATATTTGAAATGTGTTTAGTAAGACACAAAATACTGATCAAACTATTCCTCCAAAACAGTTGTTCCAATGCCATTTATTGAATAATGCAAACTTTACCTGCTAAGTGCTACTATATTAGTCTATTAACTCTCATGTTTTTGTGTCTATCTGTAAAGTTTCTATCCAGTTCTATGATCTGTTCATTCCAGCATTGGTATCACACTGTTTTAGAGTCGTTGATATTTATAGAGCAAGTGTTATCTTGTCACTCTCTTTTTTAACATTCTCCTAGCTTACTGACATGCTTACTTTTAGATTAAATTTAGGTAAGTTTTGTTGCTTGAAAACTTGTTATAATTCTGACATCAAATAAGTTAAATTTTAGATAAATTCAGAAGAATATGTACCTTCACAACATTTTTCTTTATATCTGAAATCTCAGTATGTCTATCTATTTGCTTAATTTTTACTTTGTAGCTCACTGGAGAATTTGAAGATTTTGATTGATTCCTATTGACATTTCATTACAGTGATTTGTTTGTTAGTAGTGTGGATGAGATTGTTTTTCATTGTATTTTAACCTTCATTTCCCTGATTATTGCTACATATAATAATAGGCAATATTTGTTGAGTGCTCACTGCGTGCTAGATTCTTCTGTTAAGCACTTTAATAATTACTTTTACTCCAATCCTTGACTCAGTTTTCACATGAAGAAACTGAGACTGAAAGAACTCTGGTATTCTACCTGAGGTTTCACAGCAAGTTAGTGGCAGAGCTTACTAGCTATGAAAGATTTGATATCAAGTATTCTGAAATCTCTCTTTATTTCTAATAGTCTTTCAGTCAGTAACCCAACTTTTCCCAGATAGATCATGTCAACAAATAAAAATAATTTTTCCTACTCCATTTAAATATTTTTAATTTTCCCCTTTTATTTTTGAAATATACTACATATAATTAATACTTCTTATATTACATAGATCTGTATTAAATATCATTTGAAAATCTATACACTGTCATAAAATAAAGTACTAATCATTAAACACTTCAAGAATATTGGAAGATAATTGGGTTTAAAATAAAACAAATTATTTTAACATTAAATTATTTTACATGCATCTCACAAAATATGTAGTAGATTTTCCATAACCCACAAAATGTCACTCTGGTCATGAGGAGTGTGTAGGTGAGGCCATAAAGGATAGATAGGAACCAACACAAAGTAAGGAACAAGATACAGAGCTTAGGATTCATGGCTGTGGTATAGTGGAGAGAGTGGCAGATGGTCACATAGCGGACATACATCATCACAGCCAGAATGAGGTTTATTCCTATAACATTGAATACACCAAATTTGAAGTTACTGAAAAGATTAAGTTGCATAAAGATCTCTCGTGCTCTGTTTGTCACTGCTGTTTATTCTTAAAAAGTATAAAATTGAGTGTAAGGTATTCTTAATTCTAAGAATAAGGAAAATGTGCTTGCTTTTCTTCACGTTTTTATTCAGTTAAGAGCACTTGATAAATATTTGTTGGTGCTCTAATGTTGCAGAAAGTTGAAGGAATGGATGAGGCAACCAGAGTGAGGACTCAGAGTTCCTGCTCCTGGGGATCTCGGAGAGTCCTGAGCAACAGCGGATCCTGTTTTGGATGTTCCTGACCATGTACCTGGTCACAGTGGTGGGCAACATGCTCATCATTGTGGCCATTGGCTCTGACTCCCGGCTGCACACGCCCATGTACTTCTTCCTGGCCAATCTCTCCTTCATTGACCTCTTCTTTGTGACCAATACAATCCCCAAGATGCTGGCGAACCTCCAGTCCCAGAACAAAGCCATCTCCTACACAGGGTGTCTGACGCAGCTCTACTTCCTGGTCTCCTTGGTGGCCCTGGACAACCTCATTCTGGCTGTGATGGCATATGACCGCTATGTGGCCATCTGCCGCCCTCTCCACTACACCACAGCCATGAGGCCTAAGCTCTGTATCTTATTCCTTGCTTTGTGTTGGGTCCTATCTATCCTTTATGGCCTCATCCACACCCTCCTCATGACCAGAGTGACCTTCTGTGAGTCACGGAAAATCCACTACATATTTTGTGAGGTGTACGTACTGCTGAGGCTGGCATGTTCCAACACAGAGATTAATCACACAGCGCTGATTGCCACAGGCTCTTTTATCTTCCTTACTCCCTTTGGATTCATGATCATGTCCTACGCATGGATTGTCAGAGCCATCCTCAGAATACCTTCAACCTCCAAAAAGTACAAAGCATTCTCCACCTGTGCCTCGCATCTGGCTGTGGTCTCCCTATTTTATGGGACACTTTGTATGGTATACTTACAGCCCCTTCATACCTACTCCATGAAGGACTCGGTAGCCACGGTGATGTATGCTGTGGTGACGCCAATGATGAACCCTTTCATCTACAGCCTGAGGAACAAGGACATGCATGGGGCTCTGGGAAAACTCCTAAGGAGACCTTCTCAGAGGCTGACATGAGGGTAATTTGGAAAGAGAGCATTGAAGTGGAGACTGGGACTGAGAAGGAAGAGACAAGTGCTGGTGGCTAAAAGGGTTTATTAAAGTAAAGAAAAAGGGGGAGGGTGTGACTGGCTCTATAGAGAGAAACCAGCTGCCTTTGTTCTCTTGTAGGCCACTTATAAAACTCCAGACTTGGCTTATTAGGCTTTGAATTTGGGGGAGTTTTGGATTGGGAGCCAAGAAGTGGTTTTGGGAGTTTGAGTTATCAGTTATCTGGCCTTCAAATGCAGATGTCGGTGTTGTTGAACGTTGTTCTCATGGTCTTGGAGTCCAGATGTCTGCACTAATCCAGTCACACTTGTCTCTGAAATGCAGCCTTAGGAAAGCAAACACTGACAGTACCAGACTGTTATCAGTCACATAGTTTTGGGATGGGGTCTCAGGAAAGCAGGTATTGGCAGTAAAGCAATTAGTAATGGGACACTGTTAGAGCACAGTGTTAACTTTTGGGCCAGTGCAACTCTGTGCTTCGTTTGTGAGGTTTTAATGATGAGCTGTTTTTAACTACAACCTCCTCTCCTATCCCCCTACAAACCCTATCAATCCTATGCGTTATACAGCAGTGATTAGGATATAGCTCAAGCTTAGAATAAGCATACATATCTATAGTAATAAAAAGACATATGTGTAACACAGTGTCCCCCAGATCTCACTAGTAATGAATGAAGTCATACTAACAATGAAACTAGAATTTGGCAAGGTCCTTCAATTCTAGCCTGACTACAGGACCACATTCCCGGCCTTATTGAGATACACACAATAACCTAGAGGTGCTCCCCATCTTATCCAGCACACATTTAATGTATGGAAAAGGAATAGTAATTGATAAGAAAGTTAGTCCCTGGGCTGTGGTGGTTTAAAACCGACTGCAATCCTTTATAGATGAATCAGCAGAGCCAGCACTTGATGTAGACTTTGACAGATAGAGTTCAGTTGATTTGATATTCATACGGTTGCTCATCATTTCATTTAATTGAGAATGACAATGTCTATGAGGGACCTCAAACTGACTTATAAACATGATAATAGAGCTCATGGTCTACTGGGTGAAGTACATATATCTACATTAAATATAAATGAACCTAACTCATCCATTAAAATACAATGTATAACACATTGGTAAAAGACAAAATAAAGACCAATGTATTTAAAGAGACACACTGAAAGCACGAGAATATACAAAGCTTGAAAGTAAAAGTAGAAACATATTTGGAAAATACTAAATATTTTAAGTGAAATGTTACTATATTAATATCAAATAAAGGAGAATTCAAAACAGAGGTGAAAGGGGTAATGTCAGCCAGATGGTGAAATAGGAGTTTCCATCCCTCATTCCCCAACATAAAGACTAATTTATCAGCCATGCATAGATGAAAATACCTTGAGAGAGCTCCAGAATCTAAGCTAGAGTTTTCAGCACCCCAGTGGAGCACAGAAGTGAGAAACAACGTATTGAAAATTGTAGGAAAAACTGTTTCACTTTGCCTGCATTACCTCTCACCCAAGCCAGCACAGTGTAGCACAAAGAGAGATCCCCCCCAACCTGGGAGTCCTCCCATGAGGAAATACGAAAACAAAACATGCATTCAACTTTCCTAGACTTTCAGGATGCTACCCAAGAGGACCACCACTCCTGCCATTCCTCACTGAAAACACTGAAAGAATCAACATTGACTCCTAGGAATAGCTAAAAATAATAAAATATTTGGGAGGTATTGATACTCAGTGTGTGGATTTTAACATCTGGCCCCTTGCTCCAAGTTGTGGACTTGTGCAGGGTCCCCAGCATCTGTTCTATCTGCTCACAACTCCTAGCGCCAGGCTGGCCTGCCCAAAGACTGCCAACTGGCCCACCCAGAATCTCTGGCTGGGCAGACTGCTGGAAAACTTTTCTTATCAAAGTCAATCTGTAAGGACTGGAAGAGATGACTTCTTCTCCAAATGTGCAGTTAGCAATGTGAGGATACAGGGAACACACACACACACACACACACACACACACACACACAAAATCAAGGAAACATAACAACACCAAAAGAACAAAGTAAAATTTTAATTATTTTCCATAAAGAGACGGAGAACCATGAACTACCTGACAAAGAAATCAAATAATCATTTTAAAGAAACTTGGTAAGCTACACAAGAACACAGATAAACAATTAAATAAAATCAGGAAATCAATACATGAATAAAGTACGAAGTTAAACAGAAACCACAAAAAAAGAAACAAACAATAATTCTGGAGCTGAAATACAATGACTAAGCTGGAAAGAAAATCAATAGAGAGCTTCAACAGCATACTTAATCAAGTAAAAGAAAGAATTAGCTGCTCAAAAATAGGTCATTTAAAATTTTCTAGTGAAAGGTATAAAATTAAATAGAATGAAAAAGAGTGAAGAAAGTCTGTAAGCCTTACAGTACACCATCAAATAAACCAACACATATATTATTGACATTTCAGGAGGAGTAAATAAACAAACAGGGACAGAAAACTTATTTTTAAAATAATGGCTGGGGGAGTAATGTCAGCAAGATGGCAGTGTAAGCAGTCCCAGCCTCCCCTGCCTACAGAAAGTTCAACTAGCAGCTGTCCACAAACAAGAATATCTTGGCACAAATGCCAAACTTTGGGAATAAGTCTGTAGCATCTGCATGTATCATATAACCAAATAAGAACTGCATTAGAAAGGTAAGATAAATGGTCTCACTTTAACCATGCTGCCCCTTGCCCTCCCCCTAGTTGGCAGAATGCCATAAAGAGAGAGTTTCCCTGGACCCAAGGTTTCTACAGTGGGAAAAGGGAGCCAAGGATGAACATTCAGTTTCCTTAGCATTCTGAGACACCTCTCAGAAAGCCCCACTCTGATCCCACCTCATGGGGAACACAGTGGGTAATGGCACGGTTAACAGCCTGTGGTAAGATAGAAACAAAGAATGGAGGTATTACTCAGCTACCAGTGCTCGTATTTTGATGATTCTCTGTTCTATGGCGAGTGGAGGCACCCATTCAAAGGTACTGTTACAGGCTGAAAAGAGGCCATTTTGATTATATTGAAATAGTTACTTAGAAAAGACTTAGAAACGTGTAGTAAACTGAGTTGGACTAAATGTAGAAACCGTTTGAATTTAAAAGTGAACTTTTTTCCTTGTCCCCCTCTTCACTGTCCTTGGAGCTATAACTGTTGCTGGTACTGAAGGGAACACAACCATCTTCATTTAACCCCCTGATAAGCAGGAGACACAGGCAACAACATTGCACGTCCCTGGAAAAGCCTCCGCTGGACCTAGATAAGAAATGGGATCTGCTGAAACTTTTTAAAGTTCAGAAATGTATCTGTTCCCTTAGTCTCTGTATGACTACTGCTTTCTTTCATATTTTTGTATTAATTTTATGTATAATGTTTAATGAAGCCTTGTGAGCTGGAACTCCTGGAATAAGCAAAAAAAAACTGTAACCAACTAGAAAGTGCACAGCCCCAAATTGTTCAAGGTAATTGCAACTTAGAACAATGGTGAGACTGATGATATCTAAGCATCATCAGTGAGACTGATGAAATCTAAGCATCATCATTAACTGGGGTCTAAACACTGATTAAGAAGAAAACTGAGTAATGGTCATAAGACACGTAAACATTATTAACCAATAGTGGGAAAAAGATAGGTAACTGTATGTTTTATTATAAACACTGGATGGAATCTCTGCTTAAATGAACAAGTTTTTGGTAGATACACAGTGTTCCCTGATACCATGGTATCAAAATAAAACTCCTTCTCCCAGTTTTCTGCCTCTCATATTTGATTGACTGTGAGGGAAACAGCCTATTGTTGGATGTGGCAATAACAGTACCAGCTCAGCTTATCTTCAAAGCCCACCCCAATACCAAAGGAGAATACCAAACACAGTGACTTTCTTCAAAGTACAGGGCTAGACTTACACTACAAAGTAATTCAAACAAGGGTTCAATTCAGTCTCAAATCTCACCCTAAGACCCCATCCAGGGAGTGAATTTCCACCACAGTGTTTTTTGGCAAATCACAGCAGCTAAACTTGAACCACACAAGTATTCAAGCAATGATTCACACTGGGTACACATGGTTATAAAGAAGACAACAACAGACACTGGGGACTCCTGATGGAGGAAGGGAGGGAAGGGTGTTGAGGGTCAAAAAACTTCCTATTGGGTACCATGCTTACTATCTGGGCGATGGGTTCAACAGAAGCCCAAATATCACCATCACACAATGTGCCTATGGAACTAACCTGCTCATTTACCCCCTAAGTTAAAATTTGAAGAAAAAATACAGCAGTTCACCTTAGCCTTAAAGTCCACCCCAAGGCTCTGCCCTGGCAGGAAAGCAAGACTTAACCATGCATCTCTCTGAAGATAACATCTGATCCTGATCATCCTAAGCAGTAACTCTTGCAGCCACTTGCAGCCTGGCCCAATTGCAGAACTCAAATAATGGTCCTGCCTCAGTAGCAAATGCATCTCATGCCCCAGCCTGACCAGAAGCAATTGCAGCACCCAGCCAGAAGCTCTGTCTGATTAAAAAGATCCCAGTCAGTAGTCTAAAGTGGAAACCAGCCAGCAGCCCCATTCCAACCTCAAAGCAACAGCCTTTGCCCAGCAAGCAAGAGAACCTGATGACAAGTTCTCTGTGCTCCGTGTCATTAACAGTTGCTTCATCCAGAATCACAGGCCACACCCAAGAATGAAGGTCTAACACTGCCAAAGAACACCTGTAAAGGCTGAAAGAGGTGGCTCTTCAAATGCACAGATCCAACAATGGACCCTAAAGAGATGGAGACCCATGAAATGACTGACAATGAATTCAGATAGTCCTCTTAAAGTTCAATCATCTACAAGAATATAGATAGAATATTTAAAAAAATTTAGAAAACAATTACTTAAGAATAACAATAACTACAAAAAATTGTTAATAAATATAAAAATATTTAAATTTTGACATACATAAAATAAATGTGGTGTGGAGACTTTTTCTATGTGACTGAAGTTTAGCTGTTATAAGCTTCAAACAGACTATAAATTATAACTATAAGAACTTTTATGCAAGTCTCATGACAACCACAAGGAAAAATACTGTAGTAGAATCAAAATAGTAAACAGGAAATAATCAAAATATATCACTATAAAAAATCAAAAAGTCACAAAGGAATACAGCAAGAGAAGAGAAGAACAAAAGAATGACAAAACAGACAAAACATAATTAACAAATTGAGAAAAGTAAGTTCTACCTATCAATAGTTACTTTAACTGTAAACAGATTAAACTCACAATTAAAAGTATACATAGTGACTGAATGGATTTTAAAAACGCGTGCTCTAACTCTATGCTGTCTACAAGTCAAATGCTTTACATTTAAGGACACAAGTGAGCTGAGAGTGAAGAGATAAAAAATATCTTCCATTCAAATGGTAACCAAGAGAGTGGGGTGGCTATACTTAGACAAAATAAACTTAACTTAGAAACAATCATAAGAGACAAAGAAGACCATTACATAATGATAAAATGGTTAACTCCACAGGAATAAAACATCAGAGCATCTAAATATATAAAGCAAACATTGACAGATCAGAAGGGAGTCATAGAGGTGATACAATAATATTAGGAGATCTCAATACCTCACATTCAATAAGGATTGATCAGAAAATTAATATGGAACTATCAGAATTGGACAACACTGTAGGCCAAATGTACCAAACAGACATATACAAAACATCCTACCCAACAGTCACAGAATACACATTCTTCTCAAACATATATGAAACATTCTCTAAGAGAGATCACCTGCTAGGTTGCAAAACAATTCTTAACAAACTTTAGATTGAAATCATCCCACTTAATAAGATTGAAATCATCCCATGTATCTTTTCTGACTATAAAGAAGTGAAACTAAAAGTCAATAACAAAAGGAAAATTCACAATTATGTGAAAATTAAATAACACATGCCTGATCATGTGTTATTGAGTCAAAGAAGAAATAAAAAGTAAATTGAAAAAAATCTCAAGAGAAACAAAAATAAAGGCACAATATACAAAAACAGTGTTTGCAGCAACAACAGCACTGAAAGAGAAGTTTTCAGTGATAGATTCCTACACTGCAAAAGAAGAAATATCTCCAAAACACCTAACTTTACACTCAAGGAGTCAAAAAAAGAAACCAGCCCAAAGTTATGAGAAGGCAAAACATAATAATTTAAAACACACAGGAATTAATGAAACAATATAGAAAAACAATAGCAAAAACAGACAAAACTATTTTTTGAAAATGTTTATTTTATCTTATTTTTTTAGATTAGAAAATATAGTTTATTTAGAAAGTAAATTAGAGAGAGGATGAGGAGTTTCACCTCCCCAAGGTAGGGGAGGGGGCTGAAGACAGGAAACATGGTAACAGTCATAGCTCAAAGAGCACATGGCCACACCAGAGTCTAGTAAAGCAATGGCCAAAAGATTGGGGTTTTTTTTAATGAGCAAAATTAACAAATCCTTAGCTAGAAGAAATTTTAAAATAAGAAAGAAGATTCAATTACATAAAATTAGAAGAGAAGACATCACAACCTTTAGACATGAAAATTAAAAAATCAGAAAGGACTATTATGAATAATTTCATGCCAATAAATTGGACAACCTAGAAGAAATGAATAAATTTCTAGAAATATACAATCTACCAAACCAAATGAATAAAAAGTAGAAAGATTAAACAAAAATAACAAATAAGGAAATTGACTCTACTAAAAAACCTTTAAAAAAACCATGAAAAGATGATTTCACTGGTGAATTCTACCAAGCAATTATAGAAGAATTAACACCAAAACTTCTTAAACTCTTCCAAAAAAATAGGAGAAGAGGGAAAACTTCTAAACTCATTTAGTAACACAAGCATGATCCTGATACCAAAGCCAGACAAAGACACTACAAGAAAAGAAAATTACAGGCCAGTATTTCTTATGAACATAAATTTAAAATAATAAATAAAATATGAACAAAAAAATTCAGCGGTACAATAAAGGATCATGCAACATGATCAAGTGGAATTTATCCCTGGGATGCAAGGATGATTCAACATATACAAATCAATCAATATGACACACCATACTAACAGATTGAGAGACAAATTTTGTGATCATATCAACACATGCAGAAAAGGCATTTGAAAAATTTGACACCATTTCATGATGAAAAAAATCTCAACTAATTAGGTATAGAAGTAACTTACTTCTGCTCAATAAAGACCATATATAAAAATCTTACAACTAGCATCATACTTAATGGGGAGAAACAGAAAGCTTTTCTTCTAAGATATTGAAGAATGCAAGGATGCCCACTCTTGGCACTTCCATTCAACATATTATAATACTGGAAATCCTAACAAGGTAAATTATGGAGGAAAAAATAAAAGACACCCACTCAGAAAGGAAGAAGTAAAATTATCTCTGTTTGCACATATTAGCTTATGTGTAGAAAACTCTAAAGACTTCATATAAAACCTCTTAGAACCAATTAACAAATTTAGTAAAGTTGCAGGGTGTAAAACCAACTTATGAAAAGGAAACATCTAGGCCTTATATGCACATATATAATAAAATATTATTCAGTCTTTAAAAATTCTGCCATTTGAGGCCATTGTTTTGTAAGCACTGGCCAAACCTTGTGCTCTTTGACCTATAGTTGCCATGTTTTCCTACCTTGGGAAGGTGAATCTCCTCTCTCTCTCCCTAATTTGCTTTCTAAATAAACTATATTTTCCACTCTAAAATAAATAAATAAATAAAAATTCTGCCATTTGTGACAACACTGATAATCCTGGAGGATGTTATGCTAAGCAAAATAAGTCAGACACAGAATCTCACCTGTAAGTGGAATCTTTAAAAATCTAGCTCCTAGCTAAACAAAGGATCTGAAAAGACATTGAGAATGGTATAATAGACACTAGAGACTCAGAAGCGGGAGGGGAAAGGGGAGGAGGGACAAAAAATTGCCTGTTGGGTACAGTGTGCACAGGTGGGAATGGTAATTACACTTAAAGACCAGACCAAAAACTATTTGTACCTCCTAAAACCCCTGAGATAAAGGGAGAAAAAGTCTAGCTTATAGAAGCAGAATAGAATGGTGATCACTAGGAGTCAGGAGATGGAGAAACTGAGAAAATGTTTTTCAAAGAATACAAGCTTTCAGATGAGTAAGCTCTAGAGACCTAATGAACAGCATGGTGACCATAGTTAATAGTATTGTATCACATACTAAAAAATTGTTAAGAGAATTAATCTAGTGTATTCTTACAAAAATAAAAGTGACTGTGTGGTGGTGGATATAGTAATTAGCTTCATTATGGTCATCATTTACAGTGGATTACATATATCAAATCACCACTGACCTTGAAGCAGCTGCTCCTCAAATTTCCTTCCAGTTCAATCCACTTTCCTCCACTCCAGCCTCCACCATATCCATCAGGGTGACCCAGACTCCTACAAGGTGTCCACCTCTGGCCCCTGGGCCTTCAGCAGCTGCTGCTAAATGAGTGGACCCAGTGCCTGCATTAGCTCCTAAAGCTTCTCCCACCCAGGTGGACAGCAGCAGCAGCTTCCAGAGTGGCCTAGGAGCCAGCATGGGCTTGAGTGGAGGCTATTCTCTAGCTGGTGGAATGGGGGACATCACAGCCATAACAGTGAACCAGAACCTGCTGTGTCTCCTTAAGCTGGAGGTGGATCCCAACATTCCAGGCCATGTGCACCCAGGAGAAAGAGCAGATCAAAGCCCTCAACAAATTTGCCTCTTTCATTGACAAGGTGAGGTTCCTAGAGCAGTAGAAGAGATGCTGGAGACCAAGAGGAGCCTCCTTCAGCAGTAGAAGGCTGCAGGAGCAACCTCTGGAACACAAACAATTTCCAGAGCTATATTAACAACATTTGGGCAGGACACACTGGGCTAAGAGATGCTGAAGCTGGAAGTAGACCTTGGCAATACGCAGGGACTGGTGGAAGACTTCAAGATTAACTGAGGATGAGATCAACAAGCCTACAGAGATGGAGATTGAATTTGTCCTCATCAAGAAGGTTGTGGATAAAGCTTACATAAACAAAGTAGAGCTGCAGTCTTGCCTGGGGCTGACTGATTAGATCAACTTCCTCAGGCAGTTGTATGAAGAGGAGTTCCAAGAGCAGCAGTTCCAGAGCTGAAACTGTGCTTCTGATCATAGGCAACAGCCTCTCCCTGAACTTAGACGGCATCACTGCCAATGTCTGCGCCCAGGAAAAGGAGAGCACCAACCACAGCCAGCAGAGGCTGAGAACATGAACTACAAACATTTGATAAAGGATTCACATTCAGAACATATAAAGAGCTACAAATCGACATGAAAAAGTCAGTTCATTCAATAGAAAAATAAGCACAAGTCTTGAATAAGTATTTTACCAAAAGAATGGATAGATGAGAGATAGATAGATAAATGCCTTATGAAAAGGTGCTTAACTACATCATTCATTATGGAAATGCAAAGTAAAACCATAAGCAGTACCTCTACACACTCACCAAAATAGCTTAAATGAAAAGAATAGAAAGATACCAAATCATGTTCAAATGTGAAACAATCAAAATTCTCACCCACCACTGAAGAAAGGGAAAATTAATACAAGTATTTTGAAAAACTGTTTAGCACTCTTACTACAAATAAGTCTATTCTAGGTTCCAGAAATTCCAACCCAGGTATATATTCTCAAGAGACATGTACAGCTGTACTATTCAGAACAGGCAAAAACTGGTAACTACTAATGCCCACCAATGGTTGTATGGCTTTAGTAAATGGTATATTCACACAATAGAATGTCACACAGCAACAAATATGAACAATATATAACTACATACAACAATATAACTAAATCTCATATATATGATATTGAATGAAAGTAGACACAAAAGAGAACAAATAGTAAGAGCAACTTAAATAAAGTACAAAATGAATAGCTAATTTATGCTATAAGGAGTCAAGATAGTGATTATTCATTCAGAAACAGTGTCTAGAAGAAAATATAAGGTGACTTCTGGAGGGCCAGTAATGTGTTTTTAACTGAGTGGTGGTTACTGTTGACTGTTTCATTTGTAAAAATCCCTGGCTTTTTCAGGCTTCATTTTATTTCCTAAAATTTTCAGGCTTCATTTTATTTCCTAAAACAGCACATGCATCATTGTTTTTCTTTTTTTAAAAAAAAAGATGTTTTTAATAATCAATATTTTTTATTATGATATTGTGGGGTACAGTTAAGGGTTACGTATACAAATATGCTTTGTTCAGGCTCCCTTGTTGATAAGAGGTGTCTCCCCGTCCCCAGACAGATATTGACTACCATTAATCCCATCTCCCTTCCCCTCCCCCGCCATAGTTTCCCACCACTGTCAGTCATTTTCTTATGGTATTACGTTGGATGTTCAAGGTCCACTATATGAGTGAGAACATGTGATACTCAGATCTTTATTTCTGTGAGAAGTCATTCAGTATTATAGACTCTAGTTCCATCCAGGTTGCTGCGAAATTCAGGATTTTGTTCTTTTTTATGACTGCGTAGTATTCCATCATGTATATGTACCACATTTTTTTAATCCAGTCCTCTTTTGATGGACAGCATGGTTGCTTCCAGCTTCTTACTCTTGGCATCATTGTTTTTCAACCTGTATCTGATCATTATACTATCTGGAGTCCCTACATGCATCATGTGTTGATTCTTACTATTGAAATCTTCCTTCCTTGTGTGTCTGCTTATCTTTGGGTTTGTGCTGGATATTGTACTTGAAAATTATTAAGAAAAATAATTTGATGTCCAAAGTGACATTATTTTCCTCTGAATATTTTTTTCAATTGCTTTTGCTTAGAAATCTGGAACCATCCTAATCAAAGCTTAGTACTTTAGATTTTTCCAGACTTTGGACAACTCAAAGCCAGTTGCAATATGTATGAAGTCCACTTAATTCTGGCTTACTCTTATTCCTATTGTACATTTTACAATTGCTATACAATCAGAAGTTGGCTTACTACTTGTAAATAAGACTCATTTCCCAGGACCCTTGCTTCTAGATATTAACATTGAAGCAATTATCCATGTTCATCTCAGGAATCTGTCTTGGGATTTCCTCCCCAAGGCCTCTCCAAAGCTAATAAGAAGGCCTGCTATGGTCCCTGTTGCGTCCCTTTCTTCAAGAATCTGGAATCCAAGCATCAGTTATCAGATTTCCTGAGCCTCATTAGGTCGTAAACAGATGTAAATTCTGTTTCCTCTTTTGCAGGGACTGAAGACCAAAGCAACAAGTCCTCTGCCCCTCACCTTTGACCAATAAGACAAGTCACCAAGTCCTATTTAGAAAACAATGCATTGTGGTCTTTTATATTCTGACTGAATTTTCACCCTATATAGAAGGAACAGGAACGTGGAGTCAGAACCAGTGAAGTCTGAGAGCAGCACAGGGCAGTAGGTAAGTTCTAGCCATCTGAGACTCATTCTCATATTCTCTCTCTCGCTTTCTCTCTCTCTCTCTCTCTCTCTCTCTCTCTCTCTCTCTCTCTCTCTCTCTCTCTCTCTCATCTTCTGTCTTCTCCATCTCTTACACAAACATACTTTGGAAAGTCTTCATAAACTAACCACTAATTGTTTAAGATAATATAACAATACCTCCAATGTTTTCAGCACTCTGTGGTTTTCAAGGACATACTGTTACATGCCCTGCTGCATGTGATTCTCACAGCCTGCAAGAAAGCCCATATGGGTGAGATGAGGAAGCTCAGTTTGTGTGCCCTACTCATGGTCATACAGCCAGAGAGCAACAGAGGAGGTTCCCCGGTGTTCGAACACCAAGTGTGTAGCATTTTTCTGTAACACACTGTACATACACTCTCCTCTCCATCAAGCCATACTACTTAGGGGTTTGTATCTCTAAGGTCTTCTGATCATATAAGTGTTCAGAACCCACTGACTCTTACACATTCAGAGCAGTATTTCTCAAAGTATAGGATCAGAATCATTGGATGCTTGCTAAAAAAAGAACTTGGTTCTCTGAACAGAACCAGTATTTCAAGGGAAAAGGCAAGAAAATCAGCTTTTTTGTTTTGAGGCATCACAGCTGATCTTAATGGACACTATAGTGTAGGAGTCAATTACCTTTAGGACTAGAAAGCACAGTTATCAATTCCTCTGGGCATCTTTGGTTTTCTAAAGCCCTGTCACCTCCCTCGCACATTCCTTTCTGGTAGGCAGACATCCTAGAAGGCTCTGAACTCCAGGGATTAGACTGTGGAAGGAAGTAGTTCTGATGAGGTGAAAGAGGTGAAAAATCTCTCTCTCCATGGCAGAAACAGAAGTTGTGGCCAAATGTGTTCAGGGTTGGAGTCACTGCAGGCAGTTACTGTGGTGCTCTTTTTCATGCTCCGATCATTTAGGGGATCTTGGAGTCATCTTGGGGAAGAAGCCATCAGTTCCCTTTTCTTATTTTAACTACTTGTTTTTCCAAAAGGTAAGCAAAGCTTTGGTCATGGGTTCATCTCTACCATCAAATCACTCTGACCTTGGGCAAATCTCTTCAGGTCAAACCTGAATATAAGTACTGTACTATGAGAAATAAATTAGTTTATTTGTGGTTTGGAACCACAGGAGAACTTCATTTGTGGTGTAGAACTATAGGGGTAACAAATAACAGATGTGGGAAGTTGTCAATACAACATTCTCTAGAGTGTGGGCTAAGATTTTTTTTTTTTTCCATTTTCACTTAAATGCCAAAGGACCACCTCATCACTAATCTATAATTTGGAAACTTATTGTGTAAAGAGACCATTATCATCACCTACTTCCTCTAAAAGCTTAAATCAGCTCTGAAATGTTCACTCAGCCCACAACATCATGCAGCCTGTCTGAATTCCTTCTGTGATTGGGAATTCACTTCTTCCCCCATTTCTCTTTACCAGGATAGCACTTAAGTTTTCTGGGTGACAACCTGGCTGTCTCTGCTTCTCTTTTATTCCCTAGTGCCTGAGCAGGGCAATTTATATCCCTTTGTAGGAAGCCCATATATGTTCCTTCATCTTCTCTCTCCCATGTAGTTGTACCAAGTGACCAGACACAAATAAGTCACCACCTTGACATCCTGGACCATTCCCTGCAGATCTAGGATGGGCTACGGCTGCTCCTACCTGAGTAGGAGGCAGAACCAGGCCCAGGGTGAATAACAGAGTTTCCTGCTAGAGTAGGGTAGGAGATAGAAGCTTGAGGAAAGGGTTAACAAACTATTGCCATTCCCATAACAACCCCTCCCATTTACAATCAGGACTTAAGATTGGACAGCTGCTTCCACATATAGCATTTTAGTTCTTTCTCCTAACCCAGGGTGTAGTAGATATTATTACTCTCCTTTAACATGTAGCAGAATAGTTATGGCATCAGCTTTGGATACAGTAAAGGGGATCAAATATCAATTCCATTACAGTAGTTACAAGTTGAGTGTGGGAAACTCTTTAACCTTCTAATTCTCAGTGGCCTCATTTATAAAATGAAATAATAGAGTCAAATAGTACTGTTATCCGGATTAAATACAAGTTCTTAGTAAAATAAGGCATCTAACACATTGTCGGATCAAGTGCGTAGAAATGGAAGTTGACTGAAAAAAACTTTTTTTTTAAGTTGTATATGTTAAGCTGGGATGTGGACCCACACTTCTGACTCAAAATTTCCTTTCAGTACTCCACTGACGCTGAATATCTGGGAATTCAACTCTGTAGATTAAGATTTAAAATACATTCTTTGCTAATACTTGTCTGCCCCACCTCACTCCCACCAAAACCTGTAGTTCCAAATTAATCTTCCAGGTTGTTCGCAGTTCCCACATCCAGCTGCAACTTCAAATTTATCATGTTTAAGATTGAATACTCAGAACAGAATCCACACTTTCCTGGCACCAGCTGATTCTCCAAACTACTGTATTTTCCTCTATACTGCCACTTATTCATTTAGGCACTTGGGCTCACAATAATTCCCTAATCATTTATCTCAAATGCATGACATGTCCACTATTCTATACAGTTCAGTTCAACCCTCTTTTATTGATCTGTACACGATGCCTGGCATTGTGCAAGATCCTGAGGATACAGTGATGAAAGGATGTTATCCCTGCACTTGAGATTTGCACAGTCTTGTGGAGAACAGACATTTAAGCAAAACATCCTAAAAGAATGTAAAAAGCAAAAATAGTGTAAAAGCTGGAGTAGTTACCTCTGAGGTGGGAGGAGATGTCACCAGGAGGAGATGCTTAAACAGGAGCTACAACAGCTCTTATCAGGCTGACAAGAATTGAATGAGAAAAATTCAGGCTGGAAGAACAGAATGAAGGAAACACATTCAGTGAAAAGGAACAGCTAGTATGAAGGATGGAAGCAAAGTATTTTGTATATTCTAGAAACATACAAGCTGCAAGGCATTGCTGGAGTAGAGAGTGAGGATCAGGAGAGCAGGAGAATACACTGGGGATGAGGTATCCTGGCCCCTTGATCTCCTGGTCATAAACTTGGGCTTTTCTAGAGGAAATGGGGAGCTCAACTACTGCAGGGAAGATACTTGATCAATTTTTGATTTAGAAAGCATGCTTTGTGCTCAGGCAGAGCTAAACATTTTATGTGTATTTCCTCATTTCACCTTCACAATGACACCCAGGGGGAGAACTTACACTATTATGTAAGCATAATCAGTAATTTTTCTATTTCACTAGGTAAGAATAAATTACATTTTTTAACTTACTAATAATCATGAACACAAATACATATGGAACACATTTTTATCTATAATGATTTTATTGTGTGCGTTTAATTATATGGGTTGAGCACTTTCCATAACTTTATCTTTAAGAATGAGTGTTTAAGTTGTTGCAGTTGTCTTTTTTATTATTTTTAACAAAGCTCTGATAAACATCTTACATGTATATCTGTATTTTTGCCCAATTCTAATTTTAAAATAAATTCCCTAAAGCTGAGATTATCCAAAGAGATAGTCTCCTTAAGAGTTTATGAAATGGGTCGGACTCGGTGGCTTAGCCTGTAATCCCAGCACTTTGGGAGGCCAAAGCAAGAGGATGGCTTTAGCCCACGGGTTGAGACCAGCCCCTGCAACTTGGCGAGACCTGTCTCTACAATAAATAAGTAAATAGCCAGATGTTGTAACATGCTCCTATAGTTGGAAGACTGGAGTGGAAGGATTACCGGAGCCTAGTAGGTTGACACTGGGATAGCTGTGAGCTGCATTCCAGTCTGGGAGACAGAGTGAGACTCCAACTCAAAAAAAAAAAAAAAAAGAGTTTATGAAATGAATTGTCAAGTTGCCACGTAGAAAGTTATACCCATTATTTCTTTTCATCAGCATATAAATTGCCTATTTATTTCATACAATGATAAGTAGTGAAGCTATCTGTTCATGTGGAGGGGTTTTTTGTCTTTGAATTTCTTCTTTTTTTGTAAATTACATATCTGTTGCTATTTTCCTCTTATTAGTTTACTACAGTTCTTTTTACATTAAGTATGTTAAGCCTTTATCTCTCACATACATGGCAAGTATTTTTCCTTTTTTACCAGTTTTGTTTTGTGTTACGGTATTTTCATGAGAGAACTATTTTATTTTCATGAATTAAAATACAACACAATTTTGTTGTGTTTTCTCCTTTGATGCCCTTAGGTAAAGATTGTCCCCACATCAAGATTTTTTTAATGAACAACGTAGTTGGAGAAAATATATTGATATTCCTTTTCTTCCTTTGCAAAAATCCCATTTCAAAATTATCAAAGAAATATTCATCAGGAGAGAACTATTTGGATTGTTTCTACTTTTGGTTTATTGTGAATAATGCTGCAGTGAACATTTATGTACAAGCAAGTTTTTGTGTAGACATGTTTTTTTTTTTTCCTTTTGTGAGATACATAGAGGTAAAATTGCTGGGTCATATGGTAATTCTATGTTTAGCCATTTGAGTGACTGCCAATAGGTTTCCCAAAGCAACTGCACCATTTTACATTTCCGCTAGTAGTATATGAGTCTATTTCTCCATATATTTGCAAATATTTGTTATTTTCTGAATTTTTTATTCTATCCATCCATGTAGGTGTGAAGTGGTGTCTTATTGTGCTTTTTATTTTGCATTTCCCTGATGAATAACGATGCCAAATATTCTTTTATGTGTTAATTGGTCATTGTAGATCTTTTTGAGAAAGGTTTACCCAGCTTCTTTGTGCATTTTTGTGGGGGATTTTTATTATTGAGTTATAAGAGTTCTTTATGTATTCGAGTTATGATTTGAAAATATTTTCTACCATTCTGTGGGATTTCATTTTATTTTCTTGATGGTGTTATTTGAACCACAACTTTTTTTTGTTTTTATTTTTGTCTTATTTTAAAGATGTGGGGTACATGTCAGGATTAGTGGTCTACAGAAAAATGTTTTTAATTTGAATAAAGTTTAATTTATTGATTGTTCTTGCTGTTGTTCATGCTTAGTGTCATATCTAAGAATGTTTTGGCAAATCCAAAGTCATGAAAATTTGCCTATGTTTCTGAGAGTTTTATAGTTTTAGTTTTTACATGTAGTTATTTTATTCATTTTGAGTTTTGTTGGTGGTGGTGGTTTTTGTTTTGTTTGTTTTAGAGACAGGGTTTCATTCTGTCACTTCAGCAGAGTGCAGTGGCACAATCATAGCTCACTGCAGCCTCAAACTCCCATGTTCAAGCGAGCCTCTCGCCTTTGCCCCCCAAGTAACTGGAACTACAAGCATGTGCCACCATGCTTGGCTAATATTTTGGTTTTCTTGTAGAGACAGGGTTTCACTATTTTGCCCAGGCTGGTCACAAACTCCTGGCCTCAAGCAATAATCTTACCTGAGTCTCTCAAAGTGCTGGAATTACAGGCATGAGCCATCATACCCAGCCCCGATTTTTGCATATGATGTGAGGGATTGGCTATACTGTTGTTTCACAACTATTTCTTGAAAATGTCTTTTCCTCACTGATTGATCCTGGCGTCCTTGTAAAAAATCAATTGACTATAGAACCGTGGGTTTATTTTAGACTCTCACTTCTATTTCATTGAGCTATATGTCTATCCTTGTGCTAGTAACTTACTCTTTTTCTACTGTTACTTTGTAATGAGTTTTAAAACTGGAAGGAATGAGTCCTCCAATTGTGTTCTTGTTTCTTTATTTTTATTCTTGCAATTTCATATGGATTATAGAATCACCTTGTCAATTTTCACAAACTCAGCTGAAATTCAGTCAGGGTTTAAATCTATAGATCAGTTGGAGAGCTATACCATCTTAACCATATTGAGTCTTCAGATTCATAATTATGAGACATTTTTTCATTTGCTTAACTCCTCTTTAACTTCAATGTTTTGTAGTTTTCAGAGTATGAACTTAGATTTTTGTTGTTAAATTTGTTCCTAAGAATGTTATTATTTTAGATGCTATTATTAACAGAATTGTTTTTAGTTTCATTTTGAAATTGTTCGTTGCAAGTTTAAAGAAAAATAATTTATTCTTGCATATTGATCTTGTATCCTGAAAACTTTCTGATCTCATTTATTCATTCTAGTAGTTTTTTAGTGGATTTCCTACATATAAGATCATATTATTTACATAAATAAGATGATTTTACTTCCTCCTTTCTGATCTCACTATCTTTTATTCTTCTAAGTTCCCTTTCTAGAACCTCTAGTGCAATGTTCAATAGAAGTGATAAGAATGGACATCTTTTTATTATTGTTTTTGATCTTAGGAATAAGCATCCAGTCCTTATCCATTAAGTGCAAATGATGTGAGTTGTGGGTTTTTCATAGATACCCCTTATCAGGGTGAAGTTCCCTTCTATTCCTAGTTTGTTCTTTTTTTTAATTATGAAAGGGATATAGGTTTTTTCCAATGCTTTCTTTGTTTCTTAAGGTTATCTTGTGATTTTTGTTTTTATTCTATTGATAAGATGTATTGAATTCATTGAGTTTTGAATGTTAAAATAACCTTGCCGTCTATGGATAAATCTTAATCCATCATGATGTAATATGATTTTACTATATTATTGGATTTGGTTTATCTGTGCAAATATTTTGTTGTAAATTTTTTAGTTCATAATCATAAAACATATTGGTCTGTGTTTTTCTTTTTTGTAATATCTTTGATTTGAATATCAGGGTAATATTGGCCTCATAGAATTATTTGGGAAATTCTCTCATTCTCTTTTTTTGGGGGGGGAATAGTTCATGAAAATTTGGCAAATTATTTAAATGGTTGGTAAAATTCAGCAGTAAAGCCATTCAGGCATGGAATTTACTTTGTGTGTACTTTTTCCCTCACTAACCAATTATTCACTTGTTTTAGGCCTAATTCAGATTGTCTAGTTTTTGAGTCAGTTTTGGTAGCTAACATCTTTCTGGGAGTTTGTCCATTTTATCTGACTTGTTGGAATTCAATTTTCCATAGTGGTTTTTTTTAATCATTCTTTTTATTTTTGTAATGTTGATAGTACTGTCTCCTTTCATTTCTGATTCTAGTCTTGTGAGTCTTCTCTTTTTTTTATTGTTTCACTGATTCTCATATTCATTCTCTCTCTCTCTCTCTCTCTCTCTCTCTCTCTCTCTCTCTATTTCTCTTCCCCCCACCCCCCTCAGTCTCACTCTGTCATCCAGCCTGGAATGCTGTGGCATGATCACAGCTCACCACAGCCTCAACCTCCTGGGCTCAAGACACACCTCCACCTCAGCCTTCAGAGTAGTGGGGACTACAGGTGCATGCCACCACACCTGGCTAATTTTTAAGTATTTTTTCTTGTGGACACAAAGTCTTGCTATATTGCCCAGGCTAATCTTGAACTGCTGGACTCAAGCAATCCTCTGCCTTGGCCTCACGAAGTGCTGGGATAATAGGTATGAGCCACCATACCAGACTTGATACTATTGATATTTTTATTCTCAATTTCTTTAATTTCTGCTAGAATATTTATCATTTTCTTCTTCTACTTACTTTAGGTTTCATTTGCTTTTCTTTTTCCAGTGTCTTAAGGTTTAAGGTTTGGAGATTGATTTAAGATCTTTCTTCTTAGCCGGGCTCGGTGGCTCAGCCTGTCATCCCACGCCTTTGGGAGGCTGAGGTGAGTGGATTGCCTGAGCCCGCGGGTTCGAGACCCGCCTGGGCAGCGAGACCTCATCTCTACAATAAATCAAAAAATCAGCCGGGCGTGGTAGCGCATGCCTGTAGTTCCGGCTACTCTGAAGGCTAAGGCGGAAGGATCACCGGAGCCCAGCAGGTCGAGGCTGCGGTGGCCGGGAGCGGCCGCTGCACTCCAGTCTGGACGACAGAGTGAGACTCCAACTCAAAAAAAAAGATCTTTTTTCTTTCATGGTATAGGTATTTACAATGAAAACTTTCAGTCTAAGCACTGCTTTAGCGGCATCCCATAATTTTTGGAATGTTGTGTGTTAACTTTCATTCGTCTCGAAGTTAACACACAACTTTTATTTCTTCTATGATAAATATTTTGGAGTATGGTGTTTAATTGCCAAAAATATGTATTTTCCCATTTTTTTTATTCCAAATGCCATTTCATTGTAGTTAAAGAATAAACTTTGTATTATTTCTACCATTTTAAATTTATTGAGGTTTGTTTTATGGCCTAGCATATAATCTATATTGGAGAATGTACCAAGGACTGTTGAAAAGATTCTTGTTCTATTTTGGGGTGGAGTTTTTGTTTTGTTTTTGTTTTCTCCAAAGATTTTCATTCTTATTTTATTATTAAAATAATTATCTTTTTTTTTTTTACTTAAATGACTTTTGAGAAATACTTCGAAATAGACAACTTAGTTGACATGTTGAAGAAACTCAAGTTATTTTCAAGAAATGTTAGCTGTTTGATAATCAGAACTTTTAGGTACATTTGCCTGGCCACGCAATTTTGTGGGGAGGGAGATGAAGTCCGGGAAATCTCTCTACCGTCCCTTCTTCTCCCTACACCAAAATTATCTTTTGGGAAATCCTGATAGCACCTGAAATTACGCCATTAGCAGTGACTCCACATCCTGTTCAAATACATTTCCTGAGAAAGCCATTTAGTATCCTCAGTCTTTCATGTGAAGTTATCCAATAGTTCATGAAAACAATTATTTCCTAGGAGGAAAGGTACAGAGCATATGAGGACCTGCATTCCTGAATGAGGGCAGGGATCACAAAGAAGGGAGAAGAAGGAAAATGAACCAGCAGATATATCCCTATCTGGCACATCTAAAGTCGGAATTTAAGTGTGTCTGGTAACAAAAATAAAAATATTTATTAAAAATTATTCCTTTGTAAGTTTTAAGAGGGCAAGAACTGGACAGACCTGTGTGTTCAGCTCATAGCCCCAGCACATTATAAATGATCATAGTGCCTAGCATGTAGTAAAAGCTCAATAAATAATTCTTAGATGGATGAATCTAATTTCTTGAGCATGCCTCAGGCCCTTAACTCCCCTTCTTCCTGCCTCCCGATCTTTCAAGAAATGTTCTACCTTCTCTCTATCACCAATTATTTTGGGGCAGAATTTTCTATAGATATCTGTTAGGCATGCTTCTCTTTTAGAGTTTTACAAGTCTTCTATTTCCTTGTTGATGTTTGGTTCTATCATTATTGAGTGTGTCTTATTTGGGTATCCAACTACTATTGTTGAATTCTCTCTTTCTCCTGTCATTTCTGTCAGCTTTTGCTTCAAGCATTGTAGTATATATGTGTTTATAATTGTTAAATATTTCTGATAAACTTTCTTATCATTAAAAAATGTCCCTTTTCCAATTATTTTTCTACTCTTCCTTATGGAGAACTATAGATGTTATTTATTACCTGCCCAGAATTCAACATCCATTCATCCTCTCTTTTTTATAGTGACTAGAGTTTCATTTGGCTGTCCTTCCCTCTCTTAGTACAACCCAATAGAAGTGACCACCTCAAGCTTCTGGGGTGGGCATTCATTTGTATAAACCAGTTAATACATTTCAATCTACTATGTTATGAGCTGTGCAGTCCAGTCACAGTGAAGTTTATTTGGAAACTCATCCTGGATGGGGTGATGTGCAAATGTGATGGCTAGAAATGCTGTAACAATTTTCCACTATTGCAAGAAATCTGCCATGGAATTAAGCTGGCCCTAAAAAGCAGACCATAAAACAGAAGGAAATCAAGTTCTAGCCTGTTAATCAAATAAACTTTGAAGACAAAAAAAAAAAATGTCCCTTTTCATCTCTAGTAACGTCTTTATTTATAGTCTATTTTTAGTGTTTAAAATTTATTTTTATATTTAAAGACTAACGTATAACTACTTCAGCTTTCTAATGATAGCTGTTTTCATGATATATTTTTTCCCATCTTTTACTTTCAACCTATTTGTACCTTTGAATCTAAAGTGTGTCTTCCATAGACAGCATATACAGGCATACCATGATTTACTACACTTGGCTCTATTGCACTTTGCAGATATTGTACTTCTTACAAATGTTTGTGGCAACCCTGCCCTGAGCAAGTCTATTGGCACCATTTTTCCAATAGTATGTGCTCATTCATGTCTCTGTGCCGCATTTTGATAATTCTCACAATATTTCAAACTTTTTATTATTGTTATATCTGTTATGATGATCAGTGATCTCTGATGTTATCATTTAATTGTTTTGGAGTGTCATTAACTGCACCCACATAAAACAGTGAATTGAATCAACAAATGTTGTGCATGTTCTGTCTGTTCCACCGACCATCCCTCATCTCTCACCCTCTCTTCAGGCCTCCTTAAGACTAAAAATATTAAAAATTAAGCCCATTGATAACCCTACAATGGCCTCTAAGTGTTTAAGTGAAAGGAG
>NW_007016618.1:0-12831 GCF_000164805.1 Carlito syrichta
TTGTTTTGACATCTGTTGATGTATTTAATGACATTTATGGTTTTACGAATGTTGAACCAGTCTTGCATCCCAGGGATGAAGCCTACTTGTTCATGATGGATGATTGTTGAGATGTGTTGAGAATTCAAATCACTATAAAAAAAGATACCTGTTGCCAGGGTCGGTGGCTCAGCCTGTAATCCTGCGCCTTTGGGAGGCTGAGGTAAGTGGATTGCCGGAGCCCGCGGGTTCGAGACCCGCCTGGGCAGTGAGACCTCATCTCTACAATAAATCAAAAAATCAGCCAGGCATGGTAGTACATGCCTGTAATTCCGGCTACTTGGAAGACTGAGGCGGAAGGATCGCCAGAGCCCAGCAGGTTGAGGCTGCGGTGGCTGGGAGCGGCCACTGCACTCCAGTCCGGGTGACAGAGTGAGACTCCAACTCAAAAATAAATAAATAAATAAATAACTAGATAAATAAATAAATAATTAAATAAATATAATGGGCTGTTGTTTTACTCTTCCACATACAGTTTATTTTAAAGCACTAGATACCCAGATTATTCATATTCCTTTTAACCCTTTTTTCCCTACATCATACTGTCTGATGAATGACTTGTAGTTATATCTCACAGAAAGTGTAGTTTTTATCTTATTCCTCACCATTCTGCTAGTAGCCCCATTGCTATTTTTAACTGTTTACTGAAAGATTTCTTGCCAGTATTGTCACCTGAAAATCCCTTCCAAAAGTTGCCATCATTACTCTGTCATATTCATATTTCCCAAACATTTTTGTTCCTTTCTTGCCAATAATAAACCCTGGTAGAAATGCACAAACATGTAAGTACAAACAAGAGCAGATAAAGAAACATGGTTATAAATACCAACCAACTAAGCCGGGCTCTGTGGCTCAGCCTGTAATCCCGCGCCTTTGGGAGGCTGAGGTGAGTGGATTGCCTGAGCCCGCGGGTTCAAGACCCACCTGGGCAGGGAGACCTCATCTCTACAATAAATCAAAAAAATCAGCCGGGCGTGGTAGCGCATACCTGTAATTCCGGCTACTCAGAAGGCTGAGGCGGAAGGATCCCCGGAGCCCAGCAGGTCGAGGCTGCGGTGGCCGGGAGCGGCCACTGCACTCCAGTCTGGGTGACAGAGTGAGACTCCAACTCAAAAAAAAAAAAAAAACATACCAACCAACTGCAGTCCATCCTCATTAATTGCAGATTCCATATTTGGAATTTTCCCACTCTAAATAGTATTTGTAGTCACAAAAATCAATACACACAGCACCTTTGTGGACACATGCGGAATGAGAAATATTTGAGTCACCTGATTGATGCATGTGTTCCAACTGAATTTCAAAAGCCAATGTGTCTGCCTTCATAGTTCAGCTCTCATGCTGTAAAAAGTCTTCTATAGTCTATCTAGCAAGAGCTTTTTTAAACCTTTTTTGAGTTTCTTGTTAGGGGAATTTTTGCTGTTTAAAATGACCTCCAAGCATAGAGCTGAATTTGTCTGTGGTTCTAAGCACAAGAAGGCTGTGACATGCCTTGTAGAGAAGATGTGTGTTAGAGGGGCTTCTTTCAGACATAAATATATATTAAATAAGGTATCTTTAAACAGAAACACACTTAAAACAAGGTATGTTTCGATCCATTGATGAAATGGTTGGGATCTGAGGCACCCAATAATCTAGTGTTTCTCTTAGGAGCAAAGGTTCAGTACTCACTAATTCAGTGTTCACAGCAACTTTATAGAACACAGCTATGAAAAATAATTAGCATCAACTACACATCACACTTTAACAGAATTGCATATTTTGTTAAGAAGACAAGTGAAAAAGACAAAGTCACTATTTGTATGTAGATCACTTAACCTTTGACATATCCTTTCTTTGGCCCTGTGTTCCACCTTGCTGACTTCCAGAGTGGGAAGAGAAAAAAGGTTTCACTCTCTACATTTCTACTGCTATAAACCTGCTCCAAGTGGTTAGAGAGGAGTGGTGCAAAACTGATTTCACAATTTCATAGCTAACTTCTTTGTTGACACTGGCCCAAGTATCTTCTTCTTTTTTTTTTTTTTTTTTGAGTTGGAGTCTCACTCAGACACCCAGACTGGAGTGCAGTGGCCGCTCCCGGCCACCGCAGCCTCACCTGCTGCGCTCCGGTGATCCTTCCGCCTCAGCCTTCCAAGTAGCCGGAATTACAGGCATGAGCTACCACGCCCGGCTGATTTTTTGATTTATTGCAGAGATGAGGTCTCACTGCCCAGGCGGGTCTCGAACCCGCGGGCTCAGACAATCCACTCACCTCAGCCTCCCAAAGGCGTGGGATTACAGGCTGAGCCACCGAGCCCAGCTTCCCAAGTATCTTCTTAAGTTTATTTGAAAATAATCCTTTAGACAAGTTATTAATATACAATCATGTTGCATCACTCTTAACACTCAACTGTGTGTAATCTGAACTATTTATTGTGCTTTTCAGAATGACACCTTAGAATATTTGGAAAGGTACTATATAAAGCATACCAGATAGCACTGGCTATTTGCTGGAGTTAAATAATTTAGTGACTGCTAATATGAGTGGTCCTTCCTAGAAAACAGAGATTACTTGTCCATGGGTCAAGAAAGGCCGGAGCCATTGTCAAAGAATCACAAACTTAGGAAAAAAAAAACCTTCATAGTGTTCTTTTATGCATTTTATTACTTAAGCAACCCTCTAAAAATGTCAACCGTGCTTTATTATAAACATCTGCCTGTATACCTTATGTGTAAGGAACATATTTGAGTGTTTAAAAGTGTGATAGAGGAAATCTTCTTGATTTTAATATTTGACTGTTAGAACTAATTGACTATCATGACTAACATAAAGGCTTTTAGAAGGCCACTGGGCAGGGGGTGGGAGGCAAGGAGAGAACAGGGAGGAGATAAATTATTTGCTTCTTGAGTTAAATCTACTTTGAAAACATAACTAAGAAGGGTCGTGGATGCCTTGCCAAGAAGTACAAGCATTCTTCTATGAGTGAAGATGTTATTAGCATGTGCATTTCAAAAACAGAACCAGGTGTGAGATTCTTTGAAGCCTTGCTTAAACTCTTACAGGTACCTAAGAATTTCTTTTGAAGGCACTAAAGTCGTCTTACAATGAACTCTTATTTTCTCTGATTTCCAAAGTGCTCATTCATTAAGATGATGCAATATCTTCTATCTATTTATTTCTTATTGAAGCAAATATCCCAAAGGATTTTTTTCCCCAAATAAGTGGAAATCCTTCCTTTTATGACACTGTGGAGAAGGATGGAGGCTGATAGGAGTTGGTGAACTTATCTGGCAATTTTCAAATGTATTAGCTTTGAAGAAGGTCACACAGAATTCAAAGGATAGTGCTTTGTCAGTAATAGATGCAGACTACTCAGAGAAAGTGCAAGACACTTCCAAGTCCTAAGAGGTGTTTTCTGCAAGTAGTCCACATACAAGGGAAGCTTCTGCAGAGGAAGAGGAGACATCTAATCCTATTTACAGACAAGCACGAGAAGGACATAGTGACCAGCATTACAGTTTCAAAAGACATTTGAGGAAATCACTAATCAGACTCAAAGTCCTGAAGCCCTTATTTGTATGCTATATCATGATAAACAGTTAAGAAATTAAATATGATTATTGTGAAATCCCACTTGAATGATTGGTACAGTCTCAATTTGATTTTCAATAAGAAGTCTAATTACATAAGAAACTGCAATATTTTCTTATAATTTGTGTCTCCCAAAAGTAAAATGCTATAGCAACTTTAGTGAGTTAAAACATATGACAATAATTTCAAAATATTAAGTTGCAATTTTTATTGATGTATCAAAATGTTATTATAAAGGAGTTAATTTAGCTATAGTACTTACCATGTGATCTCTGAATAACAATCTCCAAGGAAATAAAGTTCCAAATCTTAGGACCTGAGAATATGTTACCTTTACAAGTAAAAGGGGCTTTGTAAATATGATTACTTTAAAGATCTTCAGATGAGAGATTAGTCTGGATTATCAAAGCGGTCCAAAGTATTCACAAAAGTTCTTATAAAAGGAAGATATTTGACTACAAGAGGAAGGTTAGAGAGATGCAGTGTGAGAAAGACACAACCAGCCACTGCTGGCTTGGATGATGGAATGAAGAGCCCTGAGCACTGAAAAACACAGAAGTTTCCAGAGGCTGGAGAAGACAGGGAAACAAACTCTCCCTGAATCATCCAGAGAGAATAAACTCTGCCAACACCTTGATTTTAGGCTTCTGAACTCCAGATCTCTAAGAGAATAAAGTCATGTTGCTTTATGCCAATACATTTGTGGCTATTTGTCACAGAAGTAGTAGAAAATTATCTACATCACATATCTACATTATGAAGGGAAGAGTTGGAACTTTTGGGAAAATGAAACAAAATCAGAAAGGCTTTCAAATATTTGTTAATTGTGTATTTAGTGTGTTTGTTAATATACTATAGATGGAATTGTTTCCCCTTGAAATTCATATGTTGAGACTGTAACTTCCAACATGACTATTTTTGGAGATAAGGCATTTAGGATAACTAAGGTTAAGAGAGATCATGAGTGTGGGTCTAATGCAATAGGTTTGTGGTCTTATGAGAAAAGTCCTCTTTCCTGCTCCCTCTTTTCACGTATACAGTGAGAAAAGGCCATGTAGCTCACAGCAAGACGTTTTCCACCTGCATGCGGTGCAGATCTGCCTCACCAGGAACTGAATCAGCTAGAAACATGGTCGTGAACTTCCAGCCTCCAGAACTGTGGGAAATAAATGTCTGTTGTTTAAGACGTCCACTCTATGGTACTTAGTTACAGCAGCCCAAGTAGACTAATTCACTAAAATCAATGCTGTTTGCTGATTGAATCAGTTAATATTTGTGTACCCTTTCCAAAGAGGTAAGATAACTTAGTGATTAAGAGTGAGGACGCCGCCTGAGTTTGAATCCAGAGATTCCTATTTCCTGTGAGTACTATGGACAAGAAGTGGAATATCTGTGTTTCACTTTCTTGGTCGGTAAAATAGGATTGATGACATTTTCTGTGGCAGGGGGAATTCTTGATGACCATGAAGATAACATATGCAAGCATTGAAGGAAGTATCTGGTGTGCACTAAAAAGAATCCTATTATAACTTTGTATATTATAAAAGCATCCACTGAAATCTTTATATTTTTAAGTAAACTAGAATGGCATGTAGGAAATAACAAAGGACTGAGACAGAAATTAAATTCAAGTTGTTTGTGAACTTGAGGAAATTATAATCTCTCTTTAAAATTTGTCTTTTTCTTGCCCATATGAGGAAACTGAGATTTAAATCTCACAAGATCATTGTGAGGATAAAAATGAAATGATACCTGTAAACGTATTTAGAAACTAAGAAACATTATAGAATCATGATTTATACGTGCAATTTTCTGATTACTAATATTAGTGCTACAATTATATTGCAGAAAACAGAAAATAAAAACCTATTACATGTTTTCATATTTATTATATAATTTAAGAAACCTAGGGACCCTTTAAATATTCCCCCTTAAAAGTTTTTTTACTAGGGTTTCTTCTCTCTGCTGTGCTCTCCACGATGGTCATCATATTGGTAATTGTCTCTTTGAAGCAAAAGCGGTTAAAGGAACTAGAATGTTGTCCTCTGGAGGTCACGCCAAAGCCTCAAGTCTTTAGCTATAGTGCAAGTTATAGAAATAAAGCTAAGGTGTGCAGGTGTCGGGTGGAAAAGAAGCCTCTCTTCTGTCTACTCTGAAAGCTCTTTGGAAAGAACTGACAGGAGACAGTTTAACAAGAGAAAAACAATACTAAATTTATCAATGTGTACAAGGACACAGGAATCCCACAAATATGAGACTCAAAGAAGAGCTTAAAATCTCTTTTCAATGTGTTACACATGTGGGAATTCTTGGTGGACAGGTAGAGACATCTCGGAGAGTAGCATTCATATTCCTGATGGGAAAACAGGCAACCACCTTGATTTTTAATGCTAAGTGTTAAAAAATTAATACACAATAATTACTGTGTATTGTATTTCACAGATGATCACACATTTGTATGCTCATCTTAGACATGCCCTTGTTCTTTCTTTCCACTTCATTATGTGTACTTTTATTTTATCCTAAAAAAAAAAAACTTTGCAATATGTATTGTCACCATGGTATTGCTGTCATCATTTATCAAAAGGGGAAACTGAGGATGAGTAAGTGGAAATGCCTCAAGGTTGCGTGGTCAGTGTGTGATAAAATTGGAATGTAAACTCCAATGTATTGACCCACTTCATTAATATTTCACCCCTGTTTACTTGTCCTTATTGATATATCTAGTTGAACATGGTTAAGCTTACACCTAGACTAAAAACTTGTTAGGTATTGAGATGGCTCAGAATAAGCCAATGTTGGGAGATTCTGCATGGAAGGTGAAGGACATCTTTTATGTCAGTATTGGTGTTTTTGTACTAGTGGTGATTTATCTTACCCTTACCTTGACAATAATTACTTTAAAAAGAAAAAGAAGAAAAAAGGAAAGCAATAGTAAGGTCCTCCATTTCTTTAGCACTTAAGTTAAAACTATGAGGCCTTTTTAGCTCTGGAAAAAGGATGGAATGAATGAGGTATTTTAGGCACATAATTTAGAGGACACAAAACACAATAAGTATTATTTGTTACCATATTGTAACAAATTGTAGAGGCTCAATCAAAATGAATGCAAAAATACACGACGAACAAAATGTTAAGATTATTTTTTCTTTTTTTTCTCCTCTTTTAATTTTTATTTTAAAATTGTGGTGTACAATTCAGGGCTAGATGTATAAATATTCACCGTGCAAGTACCCTTATTGATGAGGCATGCCACCCCCTTCCCCAGGCAGATATCGACTACTGTCAATCTCACCTCACCACCTACCCCCTCCCCCACAGTTTCCCACCACTTTCAATCTTTTTCTTTCTTTCTTTTTTTTTTTTTGAGTTGGAGTCTCACTCTGTTGCCCAGACTGGAGTGCAGTGGCTGCTCCCGGCCACCGCAGCCTCGACCTACTGGGGCTCTGGAGATCCTTCTGCCTCAGTTTTCCAGGTAGCTGGAACTACAGGCACATGCTACCACGCCCAGCTAATGTTTTGATTTATCGTAGAGATGAGGTCTCACCAAGTTGCCCAGGTGGGACTGGAACCCGCGCGGGATTACAGGCTGAGCCACCGAGCCTGGCTCAATCCTTTTCTTATAGTAATGCGGTAGTTGTTCAAATTCCACTTATGAGTGAGAACATGTGATACTCAGCTCTTTGTTTCTGTGAGAGATCACTCAGCATTATACACTCTAATTCCATTGGGTTGCTGCAAAGTTCATGATTTTATTCTTCTTTATGACTGTGTAGTATTCCACTGTGTAGATGTACCACAATTTTTATACAGTCCTCTTTTGATGGGCAGCATGGTTGGTTCCATGTTCTTGCTATTGGGAACAATGCTGCGCTATACATACATAGGCAGGTATCTTTCTCATAGTTATTTGCCAACTCCATGTCTGACAAAGGTCTAACATAAAGGATCTACAAGGAACTCTAACGTGCTGAAAAGAAAAACACAAACAGTCCCATTACAAAGTGGACTAAAGATATGAATAGACACTGCTCAAAAGAAGACATACGAGCAGCCAACAGATAAATGAAAAAATGTTCAGTCTCACTAGTCATCAAGGAGACGCAGGCTGGATTAAAAAATGTGGTACATATACACAATGGAATATTATGCAACCATAAAGAAGGACAAATATATAGACTTCACAGCAAACTTGGATGGATTTGGAGTCCATCATACTCCACATACTATCACAGAAACAAGGAACAGAGTACCATATGTTCTCACTCATAAGCAGACCGTGAACAATTATAATGCTATAAGATAACAACTGGCTTTAGTGGGAAACTGTCAGGGGAGCTGGGGTGGGATTGGTAGTTGAGGGAAACTGCTAGGGGAGGGAGGGGCATACCTCATTAACAAGGGTATTTTTCATAATCACTATTTGTATACCTAACCCAGAATTGTACCCCACATCTTTCTAATTAAAAAATGAGTAAACACAAGAGTAAACAAACAAAAAAATGAAACAAAAAAAAACTACCCTGAGCTACCACCTAACTCCAGTCAGAATGGCCATCATCAATAACTCAAAAAATATCAAATGCTGGAGAGAATGTGGCGAAAGGGAAGACTTCTACACTGTTGGTGGGAGTGTAAACTAGTACAGCCTCTGTGGAAATCAGTGTGGCAATTCCTAAAAGTTCTAAAAATCGATCTTCCATATGATCCCACAATTCCCCTACTAGGAATATACCCGGAAGAACTTTTTTTTTTGAGTTTGAGTCTCACTCCATCATGAAGGCTAGAGTGCAGTGGCACACTCACAGTCACCCCAGCGTCCACATGCTGGGATCTGGTGATCCTTCTGCCTCAGCTTTCCAAGTAGCTGGAATTACAGGCGCACCTACCACGCCTGGCTAATTTTTGATTTATTGTAGAGACGTGTTCTCACCAAGTTGCCCTGGCTGGTCTCAAACACACGGGCTCAGGCAATCCACTCACCTCGGCCCCCCAAAGTGCTGAGCTGGGATTACAGGCTAAGCCACCGAACCCGGCCAATGTTAAGATTATTAAGTGAAATCGGGATCAATTTTCTACCAGAATAATGAGCACAGATACATAAACCCAAACCCATAAATCTCCACAATTTCCCCCTTCATTTCCGGGAATTCAAGTAAGTCCTGAGTACAGCCAATCCAGCAAATTCATAAAGGGCATGAAAACCCATTTAGGAGGTCTTAAGACTGGAGCATTTGTACCTTTCATTTGTTGGCTTTTAAACTGTTTTCTAGCATAAAATTAACTGCAACTTATTGGTCTTAATGGAATAATTTGTTGATTAGACTTCACAAGGCAAAAAAAAAAAAGTAGTTAAATTTTAGCCCTTGGGACATCTCATTACTAGTAAACAACAGGTAGCTTGTCTTCCCAGAGAGAGGCAAGCTCTGGAAGGAAAAGAAAATTCTAAAAAGTATTTGCAAGATTGATTTCCAAGATTTCCAAGAGATGCATGGATTATAAAGTATGAGACAACAACCTCAACAGCATCTTTTACACATATACAATGGGGAGCCCCTTCAAAACCAGAATTTATTTATAAAAAATATGTACTTATTCTTACATGTTTAAACTTCAGTCTCCCCCAATGTACGCTGTTTGATACAATACACCTGTCCAGATGCTTTTTCCACTGCTCAAAACAGTTATGAACTTCATCAATTCTGATGTCTTTTAGTGCTTCTGCCACTTTTGTTTCATCTCTTCCACATCTGCAAAATGTTTCCCTTTGAGGACTTTTGTCATCTGGGGAAACAAACAAACAAACAAACAAAATTTGCTTGGGCAAAGATGGGTTAGTAGGGAGAATGGGGCATGAGGATCATGATGTTTTTGGTCAAAAACTGCTGCCTACTCAGTACTGTGTGGGCTGTGTAATTCACCCATCAAGAAATGGGCAAATGCGTTGGAAGAATCTCCACAAAAAGTCATAAAGTCAAACACAGCCTCTCCTAACAATGCTAGATGGTACATTGATGCCAATGGGTTCTTAGCAGGGGTAGTCTGTACCAAGAGGCTCGCTCTCCAAAAAATAATTCTGTAGATTTGTGTGTGTGTGTATCCCTACATGTATATGGTGTGTGCGTGCACATATATGTGTTTATGTGTGTGAGTGTGTGTGTGAGAGAGAGAGAGGGAGGGAGGGAGGAAAAGGGAGAGAAGGAGGGAGACAAGGAGAAAAAGGAGGAGGAGAAGAAATAAAGATAGATAGGCAGATTGACGGGCAGATAGATAAATAGATTAATAAAAAAACTCTTAGGCAGTTTCTTTTGCCCATACCAGCTCTGGCATGTCTCCCTTTCTTTTCTCCTTTCTTTCTCTAGTGCACTTTGTTTTGAAATGCAAAAAACCCCCAAAACTTTTAGGCCCTGATATAGAGTGTTTAGTAATCCTAGAATATTTTATGTTCCTAAGTCAGCAACATGTCTTCTAAGTTAGGAACATTCAGTATAGGAAGAAAACTTTAATCCCGTGCCTTTGGGAGGCTGAGGTAAGTGGATTGCCTGAGCCCGTGGGTTTGAGACCCACCTGGGCAGGTGAGACCTCATCTCTACAATAAATAAAAAAATTAGCTGGTTGTGGTAGTGCACGCCTGTAGTTCCAGCTACTTGGAAGGCTGAGGCAGAAGGATCGCCAGAGCCCAGCAGGCCGAAGTTGCGGTGGCCGGCAGTGCCACTGCCCTCCAGTCTGGGTGACAGAGTGAGACTCCAACTCAAAAACAAAACAAAACAAAACAAAAAAACTAAAAAAAATCTCTTCATACTATGAGTCATTTCAAAAGTGTTCTATCTTATTTTTCTACACATCCCCTCACCCTTAATCAGACTGAGATTTTCTTCAACTTCTCACTTATCTCATTAATTTTATTTGCTACTTTAGATGTTGTCCATTGGCTTTAGGAGAAGTGGTTATTCTGAGAATAAGAGCCATTTCTTCTTTTTATTTCTAATGTCCAGTATTTTTTATAAACATTTAAAAATAAGTGAATAAATAGATGAACTCACTGCACCATTTTGAAAGTACTTCTCTTTTGCCATAGTGTTTAACAGGCAATATAGGAAGTCACATTTTAAAGATTGAGAACAAAAATTTTAAAATATCTATATAAATGCACATAAATGCGGGCACAATTAACAACTAGAATATTGTTCAAGGGACTACCAGGATTGCTAAGTAGTAACAATTAGCGTATTATTGGAGAGGTCAATTTGCAAACTGGAGAGACAGCTTCTGGCATGAATTGAAGGTGCTCTCTTTTTGAAGACACAAATAACAGTTGGGTGTTATGCCCCACAGGGTCCATATTCCACAGTATAGTCATTTGTATTCAACACATTTGGGGGAATATCTATATATACTTAAGAGGGGAGTTGAGTACATGCACAATGGGAAAGCATATATGTGACATACTTCCCATATTCACTTTGGGATGGAATTTTAGTTCTAAAATGAAGTTGAATTTAACTCTCTAGATTAAAAGATGAATCATAGGAGACAGACATTCTTTATAAGCTGCTGATACCGGCTTAGAGTTTGCAGTTACTTAACAGAAAATAATGTTTTTGAGGCCCATCTTTTGTCCAATCAGAGTTGTAATACTCTGGGTCTTAAATCAGAGTTTGGGGGCTTCTATACTTTTTCCTGACAGCCCCTATTGTCAAGGAGTTCAGTAATAGTCTGATTTCTCTTGTAGCTGTGGAAATTTAGGGAGTTGCCATGCCAACTAAGCCCTGTGCCCTAGGCCCATAGGTAACTTTTAGTTTTCTTAACCTTAGGATCCATCTTAGGTCATAAAGGGCATCTACTTTGGCAGCTCAGATCTCAGAAATTACTTAGGATAAGCTTTTGGTTACTTACTCTAGAATTCAAATGACAGACTTTTAGAAAATACATTGTATGGTCAACAGAGAACAGCTATATTAATTTCCAATAATGCATGTTCCACATTTTCTTTGGTCAATAATTTGCCATTGAATTCCATGTATAGAGAGTAGAGGGCAGTGGAAATTTCATAAATAGTATATGCCATAAGATGTTGTATATGTTTTTATTTTAGCAGATGATAAAAAATGAAGTAAACAATAAGAAATATGACTTTGACTCTTTCAAAGAAGATCTGAGCATACAGTCAATATTTACATATATGTTATATTTTTATTTCACCTATTTCATACATAAATTGAAATTTCTTAGAGAAATTTAATTAAAATAAAAGTCTCCTCCCAATCTAGCACACCTTTTCACAAAGGTAGTAAGAGAAGAAAATAGTTGTATTTTAAAATAAACATTCAACCAGAATGGCAGGCACACTACAGGCAACTCACTAGCTAAGAGAAGGTAAAGGCAGAAATAAATTTCACCTTTCATAAACCAAGCAGATACAACCCATTCCTTACATGTTCTCAGGATTAACGGTAGTTAGTAGTCAGGTAAGGTAATTTGGTGGCATTATTTATTACCCATAGTTCATTCTGGATTCACCTGTAATTGACGTGACCATCTGGGGTCACTAATTGTTTTATGAAGAGAAAATATAAGCTTCTCAAACTGTTATGAGAAAAGATATTTTTGCAACTTTAACCCAAACACCTCCTAAAGATATGCTCTTACCCTTCCATAAGAATTGCAAGATATAGAACTTGATGTCTGCATTTCAGAAATTGTGCCCAGATTCTTGAGAAAGAAGGATCTAGGTCAGGAAGCTGAGAAAAGTTCTATCTAATATTCTAAAGGATTCACATACATTTCAAAGGGAGAAGAAATTACCTGTAATTGCAAGTTTTCTAAAGTAAGTGATGTGAGATAAAAGAGGAGAGAAAAAGGACTTCCTTTCTTTGGAACAGAAAGAATTATACCACTTATTTTTAATTAATGTTTTTCTTTATATATTGAATATGCTGTACAATTTCATGAAAATATAGAGTCTATATCAGAAGAATAATGAATGTTTTATTATATTGCTTGATAAGAATTCTGACTATATGTTTATGTTTGTTTGTTTTTCCTGTTTTACACTAAGAAAATATTTCACAGTAAAACTTTGCCTTGGCAAACCATAGTTCCAATAAGTGTTTTCTGTCTATAAAGATGCTTACTTCAGCTGGGCTCGGTGGCTCAGCCTGTAATCCTGTGCCTTTGGGAGGCTGAGGTGAGTGGATTGCCTGAGTCCGTGGGTTCGAGAC
>NW_007016618.1:12851-41894 GCF_000164805.1 Carlito syrichta
ATCTCTACAATAAATCAAAAATTCAGCCGGGCGTGGTAGCGCATGCCTGTAATTCCGGCTACTTGGAAAACTGAGATGGAATGATCGCCGGAGTCCAGCAGGCGAGGCTGCAGTGACCGGGAATGGCCACTGCACTCCAGTCTGGGCGACTGAGTGAGACTTCAACTCAAAAAAAAAAAAAGATGCTTACTTCGAGGAGGTGGAGGCAAGATGACAATGGAACTGGTCAGTGTGAGAATCTTTGCAAAAGCAAGTGTCCATGAAGACTATCTGTGTGAGTGGGTATGTGCCAGTGGGTGAGTGAAAGTCCGTCTGACAGAAGACACAGGTTTAAGCACCCAGGATCTCCTTGAGAGGTGAGTGCAACTCACCACTGCCCACCAAGTTCCTCCAGCTCAGGGGGATCATCTGCTGTTCTCAGGGGTCTCTTGGGAGAAGGTAGCAGAGATCAGTTGCTCCTCACCACCTAGCACCTGGCCCATGCCACCATCTGTGGCAGCAGGCTGGATACTAGCAGCAAGAACCATGACAAAGAAGCAATGAGGAAATATGGAACTGAGTCCTGCTGCCAGTGAGGAGATGCCAACCACTGCCACTTTCTCTGTCCCAGGACTGAGCAGAGAACTGCATTGCCCCACTCAGCTCTGTCGAGCCTCCAACCTGAGAACCAGAGGCTATCTACATACCCCTTTGGGATTGACTATTGGGCACGGAGAGACAGACATTCCTCTCCCATGCTGGATCAGGCACAGTCACATCTGATCTGAGTGAGAGACTTGGCCGCAGCAGCAGCAGATGAATTGGATGAGTCTGGATCTGATTCACCCTTCTCCCACAGCAGCTTGTGGGGTGTCTGACCCACACTAAAAGGAACCTGATCAGCCTGTGCTGAGAGTGGAGGGTATGGGCTGGAGACAAGAGCCACTCCCTAATGCAGAGAAAGCTAAAAGTGGCAACATCCAAGAAGGGCAGCAGTGCTTGGGAAAGGAACTTGAAGTTCCATAAATGACCACAGAGGAAGCTCTTTTTTAAAAATCTCTGGTTTTGTTTATGTTTTGCACTTACTTTGTTTTTGTTATTTTATTGTTGCTTTTTAGATTTTCTGTTTGCATATGGGTATTTTTAAAGGTGAGTTCATCCAGAGGTGTTTCTGTTTGTTTGTTTGCATTTTTTGTTGTTTTACTCTGTTTTTGTTTGTGTCTTTGTTTATCCATTAGTTGGTATGCCTCTCTGTTTTCCCCCTTCTTCTTCTTTCTCTCCACCTTCCTTTTGTCTTCCTCCTTCCTTTTTATGTTCTTTTCCTTTGTTTTCTCTTATTTTGCTTTCATGGGCCACATGTACACGCCCACTGCATGGACAGATTGTAAGACAGGCAGAAGTGGGTTCCAGGGAGGCCCACACACCTGTCAGTGGATACTGGGATTGTCAGATAGCTTCTGAACCACAGTTCCCCCCTTAATCAAATCTCAAAATTGCAAAAAGCACAGCTCCCCAATCCCAGTCTGGCTTCAAAATTGAACAAACTCAGAGGATCTACATAGGGAAGAATAGGGGATTGAGCATACAGAAATGAAAGCTATCTTCCCATCACTGAACAGCAGAATTAAACAAAGGGTAGAGAAGGGGGAGGAAATCCTTCACAAATGAAAAAAGAACCAACAGAAGAACCCAGGTCCCATACAAACCCCTGGGAAGACAGCAACTGAGAATACAGACTTTGGAACTCAAAAAATGAAGAGCCCCTAGAATGACTGGTCTCAAACCACAAACCCAGATATCAAGAGAGAATAAATAGATATGAGGAGAGACAAGAGGAAAGAATGAAGGATTTGATAACTGAGATGATAGCAATAAAGAATACAGTGAACCAAATAAATAACAAACTAATAAGCATGCAAAGCTGAAACAACCAAGCAAAAGAAAGAATCTCAGAGCTAGAGGACCAAAATATGGTACTAACCCAAACTGCTAAAAACATAGGAAAAAAGCTTTAAAAGATTAAACAAAGCATACAGGAGATGAGCAATTATATTAAGAGGCTGAATGTAAGATTAATTGTAATCCCTGAGGCAGATAGACAGAGACCACCCTGGAACAAACATTCCAAAACATTATCCAAGAAAACTTCCTTCATCTCATCAGAGATATGACCATTCAAACACAGGAGATTTAGAGAACCCTTGCAAGACATCAAATGAGAAGACCAACTTCAAATGAGAAGACCAACTTCTAAACACATAGTAATTCACTTGCACAAAACAGGAGTAAAATAAAAACTTCTAAAGGAAGCAAGAGAGATAGGCCAGACTGCCTACTGGGGAAGACCAATTAGAATAGCAACAAACATATCTATGGAAACACTGCAGGCTAGAAGAGCCTGTTGTCCAATTTCCAAAGTTCTCAAAGTTAAGCCATTTCAATCAAGGATTTTCTACACAGCTAAGCTAAGCTTCATTGGTGATGGAAAATTAAAATCATTCCCAGACATTCAATCTCTGAGGGTTTATGCCACCTCCAGACCAACTCTACAAGAAACACTTAAGAAAGTGTTAAACACAGAAGAAAGAAAAAAAAGAAAAGAATGGCCATGCCCTTACCAAGAATGCAGGAAAAATATCAAAAACACATAAATTTACTCAAAAAGAAAGCTAACAAATAAACAGTCACAACAAACTCATAAGAACCTCATAACAGGGCTAAACTCTCTCATCTCTATAATTAACCTGAATGTGAATTGACCAAATACACCACAACAAAGACATAGAATAGCAAACTGGATTAAAAAACGTGATGCAACAATATGCTGCCCAGGAGACTCATCTCATCAGAAAGGACACTCACAGATGAAAAGTAAGAGGATGGAAAACACATTTTCAGGTGAACAGAACCCAAAAGAAAGCAGGAGTTTCAATCTTAAATCAGACAAAATATCCTTTAAGCTATCAAAAATTTAAAAAGATATGGAAGAACACTACATTATGATGAAAGGTTCAATCCATCAGTAAGAAAATTCTATCCTAAGCATATATGTCCCCAACATAGGAGCACCAACTTTAATAAAGCAGTTTATAGGCAAAATGAAAAAAGATTGACTTTAACACTATCTTATCTGGGGACTTAAATACCCCTCTAACAACCCTAGATAGATCATTGAGGCAAAAAATCAACAAGGAGATTTGGAATCTTTACTTGACTCTTGGCCAAATGGACATGATAGATACCTACAGAACACTCCACCAAACAACCACAGAATATACATTCTGCTCATCACCACATGGAATGTACACTAAAATCAACCACATCCTTTCCCATAATTCAAGCATGAACAAATTTCATGAGACTGAAATACGGCCATGCACGTTCTCAGACCACAATGGAATAAAGATAAATATCAACACCAACAAAGTTCCCTCAAAACCCACAAAGGAGTGGACACTAAGCAGCATGATCCTCAACAACTCCTGGGTCAACACAGAAATCAAAACAGAAATTATAAGATCCCTGGAAGTAAATGAAAATGAAGAAACATCTTACCAAAATTTCCGGGATGTCATGAAAGCTGTACTAATAGGGGAATTCATGTCTCTATGAACACATATAAAGAAAATGGAAAGATCAAAAGTTAACAGCCTATCAAAACACCTAAAAGAGAAGGAAAAGCAAGGCCACCAAAACCCTAACTTCAGCTGAAGAATCCACTCACCAAAATAAAAGCCCAAATATGGGACATAGAAGACAAAGTATAATAGAAAAAAATCAATGAAACAAAAAGATGGTTCTTTGAAAAGATAAACAAGATTGATGGATCCCTAGCCAGATTGACCAAGAAAAAAAGAGAAAAAAGCCCAGATAAGAAATGCAAATCAGAAATGCAAAAGATGAAGTCACAACAGACCCCAAAGAAATACAAAAGATTATCAGAGATTATTTTATACATTTGTGTGGAAACAAACTTGAAAACCTAAATGAAATGAAGGACTTTCTGACATCACATAACCTCCCTAGGTTGAAACAAAAGGAAATTGAGACCCTAAATGGACCTATAACAACCCAGAAAATTGACTCTGTCATAAGAAAGGTACCTGCAAAATTCTACAAGGAGGAGGTGATACCAATCCTATTGAAAGTATTCCAGGCAATTGAGAAAGATGAAATTCTCCCCAGATCATTTTATGAAGCTGTCACATTGATAACCAAACCGGATAAAGATCCAACAAAGAAAGAAAACTACAGGCCAATATCCTTGGTGAGCATAGATGCTAAAATTCTCAGAAAGATTCTAGCATACCAACTGTAACAGCACATCTCAAAAATCATCCACCATGACCAAGTAGGCTTCATCCCTAGGATGTAGGGCTATTTCAACATTCTCTAGACCATAAACGTAATTAAATACATCAACAGATGTAAAAACAAGAATCATATGATGATATCATTAGATGTGGAAACTGCTTTCAATAAAATCCAGCATTCCTTCTTGATAAAAACAAAAACCCTTGAACACCTAGGCATAGAAGAAACATGCCTCAAAATAGTAAGAGCCATCTATGAGAAACCCACAGCCAACATACTGCTAAACAGACAGAAATTGGAATCATTTCCCCTGAAACTAGAACAAGACAAGGCTGCCCACTCTCACCCCTCCTGTTCAACATAGTGTTGAAAGTCCTAGTTAGGGCAATCAGGCAAGAGAAGAAAATTAAAGGTATCCAGATAGAAAAATAGGAAGTTAAGTTATCCCTTTTTGTAGATGACATGATGCTATACCTTGAAAACCCAAGAGAATCTGTCAAAAACCTCCTGGCACTGATAAAGGACTTTGGCAAAGTCTCAGGGTATAAAATAAATGTACGAAAGACAGTCACATTCTTAAACATGAACAATAAACAAACAGAAACCCAAATAAAAAGCACAATCCCGCCGGGCTCAGTGGCTCAGCATGTAATCCTGCGCCTTTGGGAGGCTGAGATGAGTGGATTGCCTGATCCCGTGGGTTCGAGACCCACCTGGGCAGGCGAGACCTCATCTCTACAATAAAATTTAAAAAAATCAGCCGGGTGTGGTAGCGCATGCCTGTAATTCTGGCTACTCGGAAGGCTGAGGCAGAAGGATCGCCGGAGCCCAGCAGGTCAAGGCTGCGGTGGCTGGGAGCAACCACTGCACTCCAGCCTGGGCAACAGAGTGAGACTCCAACTCAAAAAAAAAAAAGTACAATCCCATTCACAACAGCCACACAAAAAATGAAATATATTGGCATCTTCCTAATTAGAGAAGTGAAAGACCTATATAACGAAAATTACAAAAACTATTCAAATAAATCAAAGATAACACAAATAAATGAAAAAAATATTCCATGCTCATAGATTGGAAGAATCAACATTGTTAAGATGTCCATCCTACACAAAGCAATCTACAGATTTAACCCAATATCCATTAAATTACTAGCATCATTCTTCTCAGACCTGGAAACAATAATACAGAAATTCATATGGAAACGTAAATGACCATGAATAGCAAAAACAATCCTCAGTTAAAAAAAAAACAAAGTGGGAGGTGTCACACTTCCAGACTTTAAACTTTATTATAAGGCTACAATAATCAAAACAGCCTGATATTGATAGAAGAACAGGCCAATGGAACGGCCAGAGAATCCAGAAGCAAAACCTCAATTTCTCAATCAACTCATCTTTGACTAAGCCTCCAACAACAACCACAGGGGAGAGGTGAACTTATTCAGTAAATGGTGCTGGGAAAACTGGCTGACCACATTCAGGAGATTAAAACAAGACCCCTACCTATCACCATTCACAAAAATCAACTCTAAATGGATCAAAGACCTAAATGTAAAACCTCAAACTATAAGAACCTTAGAAAATGTAGGAGACACCCTGAAGGAAATTGGAAATGGCAACTAATTCCTGATCAAACCCCAAATGGCCATGCCATAAGAGATAGGATAATGAAGTGGGAACCTCATTAAACTGAAAAGCTTTTATTAACAAAGGAAACCATCTATAGAGCAGGGAGACAGAACCCACAGAATGGGAAAAAAATATTTGCCAACTATATATCTGACAAAGTCCTATCATCCAGGATCAATTAGGATCTCAAAAAACTATGCTATTACAAAGTGGACAAAAGATTTAAACAGACAGTTAACAAAAGAAGACATATGAGCTGCCAACAGCTACATGAAAAATGCCCGGTCTCACTAATCATCAAAGAAATGCAAATTAGAACCACACTGAGAGACCATCTAATTCCAGTCAGGATGGCCATCATCAACAACTCAAAAAACAACAGATACTGAAGACAATGCAGGGAAAGGGAACACTTCTACACTGTTGGTGGAAGTGTAAATTAGTACAATCTCTGTGGAAAACAGTTTGGCGATTTCTAAAAGATCTAAAAATTGACCTTCCATATGACTGAGCCATCTCCCTTCTGGGAAAATACCCAGAGGAACTCAAATCACTCTATGAAAAAGATACTTACAAATACATGTTTATTGCAGCATTATTCACAATAGCAAAAGCATAGAACCAACAATGCTGCCCCTCAAAAAAGGACTGGATGAGAAAAATGTGGTACATATACACAATGCAAAATTACACAGCCATAAGGAAGGACAAAATTATGAACTTTGCAGCAACTTGGATGGACTTAGTATCTCTAATGCTAAGTGATCTATCACAGAAACAAAGAACTGAGTACCACATGTTTTCACTCATAAGTGGACCCTGAACAGTTATCATAATACTATGATAGTTTTATGATTGGCAGTAGTGGGAAACTGCCAGGGGAAGGAGGAGGGACACACCTCATCAGTAAGGGTATCTGATCTCAAACCAGGTGAAGTGGTGACCAAAGTGAAGCCTAAAATTTACCTACACAATGACCACTTCTAAACCTAAACCTGAATTGTACCCACAACTTGAAAAAAAAAATTTAAAAGACTACAGAAGACAGTTAAAAAAAAAATAAGATGACTACTTCATAGATGTGGAACGGTAAGGATTTCTCATATAGAAGGAAAATGCTTAAATTTTAAAATTCAGATGGGCCAGTGCCCAAACAATCCTTTGCTGGCCACCATCAAATCAGGCATGTGAGAACTGGGTAGATCCCCAATTAATTGTCCTCTAGGAAAAGAAGAAAAAAGAAAAGATGTGAAAAGATTTGGAGAGGAACATGATAAAAGTAGAATGCCATTGTTCTCCTCACCATTTTATTTTATCAGAAACTGACTGAGTCTGAGGAAAGGAATTACCAACTAGGAAAGTACAAAGATAGAAATAATATTGCTGTCAATTTAAAATTACCTTCAAACTCAGGTAAATTGATTTATACAGGCCACATTTAGTTCACTGCTTATATTCATACTTAAAAAAAATTGTTCGAGTTGGAGTCTCATTCTGTCGCCCAGGCTGGAGGGCAGTGGCACGCTCACGGCCTCCCCAATGTTGGCCAAGGTGGGCTCCAGTGATCCTTCCACCTCAGTCTTCCAAGTAGCTGGAACTACAGGTGCACACTACCACACCTGGCTAATGTTTTTTATTTATTTATTGTAGAGATGAGGTCTCACAGAGCTACCTGGGCTGACCTCGAATCCATTGGTTCAGGCAATCCATTTGCTTAGGCCTCTCAAAGTGCTGAGATTATAGGCTGAGCCATGGAACCCAGCCTGTATTCATACTTCTACCTTTTCCCCCTAGGTTAGTAGCTCCATTGTGGTCCTGTATTTAAGGATTGCTTTCTACCTTTCTTACCCTCTGTGGACCCAGAAAAGAATTAAGCTGCTGCTGCTAGTGTGCAACTTAGGCATTACAAGTGATAGATCTTCACCATCTGTGGGGTTTTCTTTCACCAAACAATAAGTGACACACCTAGATAAATGTCCTTTTTGCGACCCAGTGTGACTGGCTGCTGTGTTTCAAGATGGCCTGGATTAGATAGGCAGCCCATAGTGACTGCAGAACTGGCTAGCTTCTTAGGACAGGACCTGGGGGAGTCTGCACTGAAAACTGTCAAATAATTTCCACTTATTTAAATCTTAATGCCTTAATTAATTCCATCTCAGAGTGCTAAGGAAAAGCAAAGCAAATTGATTGTTCTGAAAAAGAAGAAGGAAAGTTCAGTGACATTTGATTACTCAAAAAATATTATTTATGGAAATAATTTATTAATAAACTAAGTTTTTATCATGAAAAGTCATGCTTAAGGTTTTCAAGCAAATCTTTACATAAAGAAATTCATTTTTTACAGAAATGGTATATATACAAATGATATATTAAATATGTATATGGTTATTTATTTATTGCATACATATGTACCCATTTACAACAATAAACCCCAAGTTTTATACTGAGTGGGTTCCAAATTCATATTTGTATCATGTTATGTGATTTTAGAATTATTTTTCAGATTTTTGATGCATTTGTTTTCACCTCAAGCCAAAAAGGGGAAGAGTATAACTTAATCAATTTTCAGGCATTATGTGAAGTAATGGGTGAGAATCGAACTGAATGACACCCACAGACCATGCAAACACTTCCATTAGCCAAGGTCAGCACTGGGGACTTTAATAGTTCTCCTTCCAGACTGACTTTCAATCAGAGAATACATTTGCGTTACCCTATTCTTACTTCACCTACTGATAAGGTGCTAATGTCCTCTGAAATTGCTTGAAGATGAGGAGCTCCAGGAAGAAAACAAGAGTCTGATCATTTTGTACATAACTAAATTGAGTATATTCAAGTATTTTCATTTATAAACTCAAGGCAACTTGCGAGACTATCTCACTAGAACTATCTAATCCGTTGTAGCTGTAAAATGCGTGCCTTTCTTGGATTTGAACAAGATATCTAGAATACTTTATTCTTCTTCTGTGTCCCTAGAACTACATTCTTTCTCAAACTGTCCTTTTGAAATGAAGGCTTCCCTCCTGTGGTCCTGAGGACAGGTTGCTAGGCAGCAGACACTGTCCTCTTGCATTTTTTCCAAAGCGGAGTTACTCTACCATGCTCCATTCCACACCTGGGCTCCAGGCAGGTGTCGGGGAGTGAGTCATTTTTTAAAGAACATTTTGTCTCTAGGATTTTTTAAAAAATTCAGTTTAAATCAGGACACGTAAAATAAGCCTTAATACCCTTGACGATATAAATATAGTTTTGTGAAGTGTAGAGATTGACAGATTGGATAATCATGATGGAGAGAGAATTAAATATAGAGAAGAGGAAGGTAACTAATGCTAGCTGAATAAGTCATTTCAACTATAACTTTAAGATAATAGTTTCTGAAATATGGTCCTTGTGGAAAAGTCAAAACAAGAGTTTATGTAGCTTTAAGGTAGGAGCACAATGTTTAAGAGAACAGAAATATGCTTTTAATTAATTTGATGACTAAAAATACAGAATGCTTTGGTGAGTCTTTTCTTACTCAATTATGAATTTTTAAGTTGTCATATGTAATTTAGGTAATTTATGTAAATATGATAAGCTTATATCACAAATTTTAAAAATATGGTATATCAGTGAAGAAAAATTGTTGGTTAAATGTCTTACATTAAAAGAAAGCAGGGGTAGCAACTTGGAAAAACTAAAAACATTTAGTAATGTGATTCTTACCAAAATGCCTAAGTTAGAAAAGAACTGATGTTTCTTCTTATTTTCATTTAACAAATATAAGGATTAGAAAACACATTATTAAATTAAAAGGCACAAAAAGGAATTCATTTTTAACCTGTTGAAATGTCTAGACAAGTAGTATATATGTATATAACTCTTTTTATTTCTGTTTGCAGAACTAGGATTTGTGGCTGTTGTGAGTTTAATTTTGTCCTCCCAAAAAGATATGTTGAAATCCTATCTTCCAGTACCCCAGAATGTTACCTTGTTTGTTAGTAAGGTCTTTATAGAGGAAATCAAATTTAGATGATTAGGGCAGATCCTAGTCCTATGTAACTGGTATCCTTATTAAAAGGGGACATTTGTATACAGACTTGCGAAGAGGGAAGATGACAGGAAGAGACACAGGCAACAGGGTTGCAATGTGGTCACAAGCCAAGGAGCCTCTGGGTCCTCCAGGAACTGGAAGAGGCAGGAAGGATTCCTCACCTGCAAACTTCAGAGGAAGCATGACCCTGGTTGGACTTGGACTTCTAGCCTTGGAAGTGTCTATTCTAAGACACTCAGTTTATAGTCTCTTCTGATGACAGCCCTGGGAAAGTAGGCAACTGCACTTCTAATAATATAAAAAAGGCATCCTCCTTATAAAATAACCTCATTCTAAAAATACACATGTAAAAAAGCACAAAGAAGAGATTAAAAATCAACCAATCTTTTAAAACAGCATCTTTTGGTGATCATTCATTCCATCGTATTTTTGGATATACATAGTCATACACATTTACGCTTTTAACCTGTGTATCTCAAAATAATGTTGATTATGAAGGTGAATTTGAAATGTATGTATTATTTGCATATAGGAAAGCACAGTACTTGTAATATTTGGAAGTTTACTTGTAAAATTATATTTTGAAGTTCTAGTGTGTGTGTTTTCTTCTGAAACACCTTATATAGTGACTAGATACTAGAAATGTCAAAAGAGATTACCTTTGCTATTCACCAGCTGGTTTCTGAAAATATTCTTATATTAGAATTCCATGTACTTATTATGAAATTATTATTTCTATGAGAATAAAAAACTTGAAGGTAAAATACTTTAAACTCTCCAAAGTTTGGTGATGAATGTAATAGGATTATTAAAATAATAATCCTGTATCAAGCAAGTTTTCAAAAGAAAGAAAGAATGGTTTGTCATTTGGAAATAGTCTAAAATATCATGATGAGGGCAGATGGAGAGAACTGTTAGAGATAAAATATTCCTACTCAAAACTTTTTCATCCTGACAGGTATTATGTTGGAATACTTCCTTCAGTTTACAGTTTATTTTCTATGGGCAATACATAGTCAAATTAAATAATCTCAATCTTAATTATATGTGCAATTGCCATATCTCATTTAGTGAGACAATGTTTATTCAGTGTGAGGATTTTCCTTACTTGCTACTTTTTTTCCTACTTTTTCTGTCAATATTTAATAGACCTATAAATGAATAAAATTATATTTTGAAAACACAGCATCAAAATTCCTATCCTAAGTGCTTATAAATGTGAAATACTGACCAGAAGCAACTCTCTTTACTGTGCATTCCTGGTAACCTTAACTTGGTCATGATCTCTGGTAAGGAGCCACATCTTTTCGGTAGTTGCTGGCACACATGCATGTATGTATCTATTGTGATATGGTAGATACATGCTCGTAAAATAATTAGTTTTATTGGATTCACTATGCATTACCAGCAATTAAGTATTGGGTTGGATTGAAGAGAAGAGAAAGGAAAGTAACTGTCAGGTATGAAACACTATTAAACATTATGAAGTAATGAAATAAGAGGGAAGATAGGCTATTGTCTTGCTAAGGTATGATATGGCTGTGTGCTCTTTGAGCTATGGCCAGGCCACATTTTCTAAAGGTTTGACCCCCTTCCCTACCTTGGGGAGGTTAATCTCTTCTTTTTTTCTCTCTCTCTTTTTCTAATTTACTTTATAAATAAACTATATCTTCTAATCTAAAAAAGAAAGCAAGATAATTCTTTCTCAGCTTCCACTCGTGGATTGATGTTTAAGAAATTTGCCTTTCTAGTAAGTGTTGGTTAGTAATCACCATTTCTCCAAATTTGTTCTAGAAGTAGAAATATTTTTGTATTTATAGACTAATATCGAGTCCTTAATACCATTCTTATTCAATGGATACTTTACTGCAACAGCTGTTCTGAAATAAACATTGTGCAGGGCACTAGATATGCAAAGAAAAATGCAGTCAGAACCTGCCTGCCTCTAGTCCAACAGGGAAGGGCAATGAGTAATGGAAACAATTTAAGGTGTTGAGGACTATGATGGTAGAAAAAGACCTTAAAGTGGACTGATTCTGCAGAGTCCCAGCCAACAAGCTCAGGACAGAGTAGGCAGAGATCTGTCCATTTCAGTTAGCATAAGGCCAGGCTTTTTTCAGTGGATCACAATATTGTTTTTTCTATTAAAAGACAGACAGGCTGGGTGTGGTGGCTCAGCCTGTAATCCCAGTACTTGGGAGGCCAAGGAGAGAGGATTGCTGAGCCCGGGGGTTTGAGCCTAGCCTGGGCAATTTGGTGAGACCTCATCTCTACAGTAAATAGAAAAAAAGACTAGCTGGATGTGGTGGCATGCGTGTGTAGTTCCAGCTACTTAGAAGGTTGAGGTGGAAGTATCACCTAAACCCAGCAGGTCAAGGCTGAGGTGGCTATGAGCATGCCACTGCTCTCCAGCCTGAGCAAAAGAGTGAGACTCCAATTCAAAAAAATGAAAATAAAAAAAAAGATGGAGATATGGGAACAGGCATTTTAGAATGATCATTTGACACGAGGCACTATCTTGCCACTATAATGATTTGGGTTTATTTTAGCATCCAAAAATAATGTATTTGGGAAGCATAGGACTTAATTTGAATAATTAATTTATTAAGCAATCTTAAACTTACTTGTATAGGAGGAGCAAATGTTAATATTCTATACCAGCACTGCAAAAGAGAATCATAATGCTTGTCTGTGACTTTTAATTTTCTAGTAGGCATATTAAAAATTTATAAAGGAGCAGGTGAACTTAATTTCAATAATATGGTATACTTTTTACAATATGTCCAAGGTATTATAATTTCAACAGGTGATAAACAGAAAAATATTAGTGCAATCTTTACATTCCGCTTTCAGATCAAAGTTTTTGTAATGTCGTGTATTTCACAGTTTCAGCAACTCTGACTGATAAGTTTTCATCATAAATATTTTATCTGATTTGTATTTTCTAACATGAACAGTTGAAAAGTAAATTCACATGCTCAATTTGTTCCAAACTTACTTAAAAGTTATAGAATAGCTTAATCAGACATCAGTTTTTAAATTTTGAGTTCCATTACTCAAAATTAAATAAAATTTTAAAAACCCTATTTTTTAGGTTTATTGCCACATTTCAGTGCACAGGTCTGTACAATTATGCACTGAAATGTGGAAATGAAAAGCAGCTTGCTGATTTCTTAATAAGCTGACTTTATTTCTTAGCTATGTCTCCTCTCTGTGGGCAGCAGGAAATTTTTTTTTTTTTTAATTCTAAATAATGATAGACTTTAATGTAGATGCCCTTATTTCAGGTAGCACAGTCCTTGCTCAGTATATGTTCAGTCTTTCATGCTTCCTCACCCACCTTCTGCCCTCTCTAATAACAGTATCTGACATGTGCCCCAGAGCTCAGGGTGGAAAAAGGGAGTCCAATAACCTGAGGGTCCACTTGTGACATTGCTGTATCCCACACATTTTTAAATGTCACATTTTAATTTTTATCCAGGCAAAAATATATTCAAATTTTACTGTAATTTTTTTTTTTTGCTTAACCTAAAGGTTAAGAATTGCCGGACAACCCCCTCAGGTCCCCTACTACTGCAGGGGCTTTTCTGTCCTCTCAAAAAATCCTGCTTTCTGAAAAAGAAAAAAAGAAGATTTGCTTTCTTTTCCACATATTTGGGGATCATCTTGACTTATTATTTTAATGCTGTTGATATTTGTTCTCTGATATTTAGTGTTTTAGATCCACTGTAGTCCATGTTGGTAGCTGTTTCATGTTCTCTTGAGATGCATATGTTTTCCTCCATGCTGAGTGTAGGATTTTACATTTGTCAATTGACCTACGAGTTCTAACTGGTAGATAGTATTGCTCAAATACTTTTGTGATTTTTAAAAATTTTTACTGCTATAATTGCTGAGTGATATAAAAATTGCAAATTATAATGATGACTTTGTCAATTTCTTCACTGAGGTATCCTAGAGTTTGCTTCATTTAGTTTGAAACACTGCTTGTGGTACATATACATGTAAGATTGTTATGTCTTTTTGATAAACTGGTATTTTTATTATTATGAAAAGTTCTTAATCCTTGGTAATATTTCTTCTTGTGGTAATATTTCTTATTTTGTCTGGTATTAATGTAGTCATTCCAGCTTACTTATGCTCTTTGCATGGAAGATATCTCCCTTTTATATAGAAGTAACTACCCTTAGCTCCTTTTAATTTTTCAGTGTATTTATAATTGAATTGCAGTTTTTGAAAGAAAAAATAACTTGCTAGTTTGGTCTTGTTTATTTTGTCCAGGCTGACAATTTCTGTAGTGTTTAGTCTTTTGCTGTTGTTGTTTAATATAATTATTTATATCATTAGGTTTAAATTTTTTAATGTTTATTATGTATAGATTTTATTTACTCTTTGTATCTGTTCTTCTTATATTAAGATACTTATTAAGTATCTTATATTAACATACAAATATTAGGCTGGGCGCGGTGGCTCAAGCCTATAATCCCAACACATTGGGAGCCAAGGCGAGAAGATTGCCTGAGCCCGCAGGTTTGAGACCAACCTGAGCAACATGGTGAGATCTCATCTCTACAATAAAATTAAAAAATTAACCAGGAGTGGTAGTGCACGCCTGTAGTTCTAGCTACTTGAGAGACTGAGGCAGAAAGATTGCCAGAGCCCAGCAGGTCAATGCTGGAGTGGCTGTGAGCATGCCACTGCACTCCAGCCTGGGCAACGGAATGAGACTCCAACTTAAAAATTAAAAAAGATACAAATTTCTACTGTACTCTCCTTAGGGATGTATGTGTGTGGGTGAGTTTAGATTTTTGTCCTTTTATATGTGAATTTATATTTGCATCAGTTTTAGAAAGTTTTTAACTCTTATAAGTATTTGTCTTTCTCCATTTTTTTTCCTTATTTTCTTCTGAAACTTCAATTCCATGTATGTTGGACCATTTACAATTATATTACCTCACAGTTCTTCAGTAGTCTGCTATATTTTTCACTATTTTTTCTTTTGACTTTTAATTGAATCCTCTTCTAATTCTTTAATTCTTTATTATGTTATATCTTGTTTGCAATTAACTTCCTCCTATGATATTTTAAAAATATTTCTGATATCTTCCTTTTTAATTTCTAACTTTTCTATTTTTGCAGAGTCTATGATGCTGCTGAAATGTGCTCCTTTTCTACCAAATCCATGAGCATTATTCTCATATTATTTTGTTAAATTCTCACTCTGATAAACTATAGCATATTGTCATTTCTAGGACTGTTTCTATTAATTGTCTCATTTCTTGACTATAGGTCTATTTTCTTTTATTTGTTTTGTAAATATGCATGCTTTTCAATTTCTTATTGTTAAACCTTTTTTAATAAAAAATAATACACATACCACAATGTGTACCTGCCACTCTCTCCTCCTCTCATCCCCAGAAAACAAAATGAAAGGACTTCTCAGCAATTTCTCACAAAAAAACACATTTGCAATAAAGACACAGTTGAGAATAGAATGGCATCCCTCTAATTCCCTCTCCCTATTTGTCCCTAAGGCAATCATTATCCCTCCTCCCAACTCCCTTCCCAGGTAGCTCCTTCTGTCCTGACCTCTCTAATGATACTTCTGCTGCTTTCCCCACATTTTTATTACCAAAGTCAGAGACTCTATAATAGCATTTGTTTACTTTTTATTTTAACTCTATGCAAATGGAATTATGTTTTTTTATTTTGCATTGGTTTCTTTGCTTATTATTATGTTTGTGAGGTTCATCCATGCTGTCATATGTATTTATACCAAATCTGGATAAAGACATTGCATTATCTTTTATGATCAAAGATGCACAAATTTTGAACACAATTTTAGAAAACTGAATCCAATAATAAATAAAAAATAACAACATATAATGACCAAGTGGAGTTTATCCCAGGAACATGGATTACTATTTGAAAAGCAATCTGAAAATCACTTTGTGACTTTGTAATGTATAGCAACACAAGTCCCCCTTTTTTTTTCAGATCCTTATGCTGTGGGTCAAGTCAATCAGATTTGTATTTGAGAGGGGTGTGGGGTTGGTCATAAATATAATTTGATTTAGGTCCTCACAGAATTCAAGTGTTTTGAGTTTGAAGTCAGGACTTTCCTTCCGTTAGGATCCAGAGTCTCAGCACTTGTGATAATCCTCTGGTCAAATGTCTATAGAGTCAAGTCACTTGCTCTAGATTTGTGCAAAGTCTGTCTTTGCTGTAGGATCTACTGCCTGCTTTCTGGGTAGCTAAAGACTCTTTACTTTCAACTGCTGGTTTCTACTTTCTGGGTGTAGGATGGTTCTTTCATCCCTAATACCACGCTCTCAGGTCAACTAAGGAGCATCACGGCAGGGCTAGACAGGTTTCCCTTCTCTCTTGTGCACCTGTACTAGTCTTTAGTCATTGAAAACTTGGGGTCCATTGGAAGCTTTTATTTTATTTTTGCGTTGGAGTCTCTCTGTTGCCCAGGCTGGAGTGCAATGGCATGCTCACAGCCACCTCAGCCTCAACCTGCTGGGCTCAGGCGATCCTTCTCCCTCAGCCTTCCAAGTAGCTGGAACCACAAGCATAAGCCACCACACCTGGCCAAATTTCTGATTTATTATAGAGACGAGGTCTCACCAAGTTGCCCAGACTGGTCTTCAACCCCTGGGCTCAGGCAATCCTCTCACCTTCACCTCCCAAAGTGCTGGGATTACAGGCATGAACCACCACGCCCAGTTCCTTGGATGTTTTAATCTTAATTCTTCTCCCCTGACTTCATGTTTCTTAAGTAAAAACCCAGGTCCAGTGTTCCTGGTCGGTTCTCTCTCTGAAGACTGGGTCACTTCTGACAGATTCATCTCAACCTCCTCCCCTGGTTCTAGCCCATCCTCAGATGGCAGCTGCTTGGAACTCACAGGAACCTTTGTGAGTTTAGGGTGGAACCACTTCTAACTTGTTTCATCCACACCCCTGTCCCCTTTTGACACTTGAGCGGTGAGACCCATGGTTTTGTTGGCAGGTGGGTGAAGACTGTTTCTACAACCAGAGCTGCACAGGATCCTGATCTGACACACAGTTAACCCCCACCATGATCAAGCGCAGAAACAAAAAACTGGGTATCACACGTTCTCCCTCATAAGCGGACCTTGAACAATTATCGTATAATACTATAAGAAAAGGATTGTCAGTAGTGGGAAATTGCTGGGGAGGGATGGGATTGGCAGTAGTGGGAATCTGTCGGGGGAGGGAGGGGCACATCTCATCAACAAAGATACCTGCAAAATGAACATTGGTATACTTAACCCTGAATTGTACTCCACATCTTCAAAATTAAAAATTAAAAAGTCATACTATTACAAATAAAAAAATGAAGAAAGCCCATGAGGAGTTTGACTAATTCCTTTCCCAGACTATGTCAGACCTATCTGACTCCCTTCATTATGGAAGTAGTAGAAAACCACTTTTGGTTTTCTGTTTAGTTCATTTGCATTGTTCTGCATTCTGAATTTTCTGATGGGTTGACAAAATCTAAGATATTTGCAGTTTTTCTGACTTATTTTATTTTCAGTTAAGAGTGATGGTCTTTCACAACTCCTGCACTTGAACCAGAAGCAGATCTCCCCCGACTTCTTCATTATACAGTTAAAAAAACTAAATTTTACGGAGGTAAGCAGTCTTGTAGCAAACTTATATATGTGTAAATAAGAATAAAAACCAAAGTAGTGTTGCCTTCTCTTCTCAAAGTTACGTTTCCCTGAATTGACTAAAGTAATAACTTAAAATAGACGATAGAGTTAAAATACAGAATATATTTCCTTTAGGATAACTTGAATATGCTGCAATGAAATTCAGCATTGTGAACTAATTTAATCCAAAAGTCAGTCTTTATGATTAGGTTTTTTTGTGTAGGTGGTTACTAATAGCTCACAATTGTAGGAGGGAAGTGACGGCTGTAGATGCTTTCTCCCACACAATCTCTCGAGTGGAAGGGGTATGCTATAGTGAAAGCAAGTCTCAGATGACACATGCACATTTTCATTAGTAGGCAAGCACAGTAAAGCAATCATTAACAACCTATTCAGTGAACTCAATAAAGTTCTACTACATTCCGTTTTACCTTGGATGAAACCTCATTCGAATCAGTAGTGACAATATTACAGCAGTATGATTAGGCTACCTGAATTATTAGGCATCTAAATGCAGGGAGGGTAATGAGTTTATATCTAGAGGCTGACTGTAAAACTACTTTTAGTATGTTAGCCACTAGCTACACGTGGCTACTGAGCACTTGAAATGTAGCGAGTGGACATTGAGGCGCACTCTAAGTGTTAAATACTCATTTCAAAGGCAGCATGAAAAAGTGAAATATTGTATTAATAATTTCTGCATTGATTACAAGTGGAAGTGATAATACTTTGGATGCATCCGGTTAAATAAAACATTTTAAACTTTATTTCACCTGTGTCTTTTTTGCTTTTACTTACTATCACTACAAGAAAACGCAAAATTACATATGTATCTCACTTTATATTTTTATCATAGAGGACTGGTGTAAACTCATCGCATCCATTTCAGTAGAAATTATTATATATAAATTATTCTTAGTTTGTAAAGGGACATGATGGCATGCCCTGCTTCCAGTGGTTTGGTCACAACGTTAGAGAGAATGCACACTAACCTGGCCAGCCTGACTTTACCATTTTACTATCATGTAAATCTTTTTTTTTTTCATTCTCCCTCTAGTCAGTAGTCTTTACACACTCCAAGAGGTGACTATCTTCTGTGCTGATCCATTCCAGGTTACTGTAATATGACAGCTATTTATTATAGCTCCGTAAGCCCAAACCACTTTTGAGATGAGTTCTGGAACTTCCAGTCTCTGAACTGCACATTACCCTGCCTCTTGGAGGCTCATACTCTGTAACTGGACACTAGAGAGTGCAACTACACAACCAGCTCCCTCTCTCCAGAGGTGTCCACTCACTGCAACTGGTTCAGTATTACAGTATTGTTTCTATTTCCATTTCCATCTCTAATTCTTTAAAGTTTATCCATCACAACTGACACAAAGAAATGGCCACCAAACACACCCAGAGTGATTAATCTGAAGTTCCTGGCACACATGACTCAATCTTTGGTGTTCCATCTTGTGATATTTCTGGCATCTGGCTTCAATCCTCTTATCTCAGAACTTGTTTCTTCTTTTTTTGTTGTTGTTATTTAACTGGTTTTTTTTTCACTCATCAACTACCTTTCACACTTAATCTACTTTAACACTGATTTTCCATAAATTCTTGAAGCATGTAAAAATCAAAGCGAAGGATTTAGGATATCCATCACCTTAAACATATATCATTTTTTGTGTATGTTGGGAAGAGTATTCTCTTTTAGCTATTTTGACATATACAATATATTATTGTTAACCTATAGTTATTCTACTGGGTTATAGAGTATTAGAAAGTTTCCCTTCTATCTAACTGCATATTTGCACCCATTAATCAACCTCTTCATCCCCACTCTCCCCACACCTTTCCCAACCTTTATCTATCATTTAACTCTCTACCTTCAGGAGGGCAACTCTTTAGCTCTCACGTGTAAGTAAGATCATGTTTATTTGTATTTGTAATTGTCTTTCTGTTCTGGGTTTATTTCACTCCATATTATGACCTCTAGCTCCATCCATTTTGTAGCAAATGATAGGATTTCAATTTTTATGGCTGAGTAGTATTCCATTGTGTACATATAGCACATTTTCTGTATTCATTCATCCATTGACACTTAAGTTTATTCCATATTTTATGTAATGTGAGTAGTGCTACAATGACCAAAGTGAAGATATCACTTTTATATTGGGTATATATCCAGTAGTAAGATTGTTGAATTATATGGTGTTTCTATTTTTAGTCTTTTTGAGAAACTTCCATACCGTTTTCTCTCATGAGACTGTACCAATTTAAATTCCCACTAACTGCTAACAGTCAGGAATTTGGGGAAGTGCAATGACTCTTTCCTGTGAGATCCCTTCCCCCCAGCCACAGCCATTAAACAAAATAGAGTAACAGCATATACAATTGGAATGGTATATTCAATGGTATATCCGAGTTGCAATAGAAAACTTATCAGCTCTGCTTATTCCTTTGGCTTAGTCTCAGTGCTTGCTTGGGGCTGAGAGCAATCTTTTGCTCAGTACTTCTATCAGAAGCAACCTTCGGCTTGGCAAGCCATATGCTTCAGGTATGGTTCTACTGAGGGCATGGCTAACCCATTATCATCAAAAAAGGACTTTAAATCAAGTCATAACCAGATTCCAGGTACTATGCAGAACCTCATAGCTGACCAGTTTTCTTCAATGATGTTTCTACTAAACCCCTTCAGGTTTGTCAAGCCAGTAGGTCTTTTGCAATCCATTCCCTCTGGGGTCAATTAAGTTATTTTACCCTAAAAGTTTCCTTTCTTTCTGGCGGAGTTCATTAGGCTATGGAAACACTTTGTACTTCTAAGCACTAGGTTTATGACACGATTCTGCACTTGTGTCTCAGCAGAACAGCTGTATTTGGTTTACATCAGTGAGCACAACTTTTCATTTTGATTCCTTTTTTCTTAAATTTGCTATGTACCTCATAACTATTAATAGGGGCTAAAAGATTAAATATTCATCATTGGTAGTCCTGATAGATTAAATATCACAGAGATGCATAGTTAATTTTTAACACCATGGAATGACAAATCATTTTTCCTGACCACAACCACCACAGAATTTAAAGCAAGTGAATAATTTAGAGTTGCATATGTTTAAGAAAAGATTATTATTTTAACCAAGTCTAAGCTTATGTAGTTTCTCCTTTTAGTAATTTATTTTGATTCCCTGTCTTATATTCATATCACAACTAAAAAACTATTTCTCAACTGAAAAAACATTTATGCTGAAGAGCGATTTCATCTGAAGAGAACTAAAAAATTATTTCAGCCTCTAAAACAATTTCCAAATATATTTAGAACAATGGTAGATTTTTGTTTACTCTTTTTAAAAAATCATATTTTGGCATTCTGTGAATAATGCTGCTTCTGCATAAACTCAGGACTCATTTTTTAAAATCTAAAGATCATAGTAGATATCCAGGCTATTCAGTTAACTGATTTAAAATTGCATGGCACCCAACTTTAAATAAATTAAAAGCAAATAAGCTTTTGTTCTGGAAAACATTAAAGAGTTTTGGAAACAATAGCCGGAAATAATTATTTTAGGAATATTAAGAATATCTGAATGATCATCATCGGAAATCTTCTAATGTAAATTTTTAATAGATAAAGAAGAAGCTGAGAAAGATAGTGAAAAAATTCATTCATCTAACATCAACAAAAGGTGTGATCAAGACATTGTTCTTGGTGCCATCAATATACCTACTATTTCATTGAACTTATACCCGAGTGAACTGACAGCGGTACACCCAAGTTCTTGCCAATCTGTCCCCGACTGATACAAGGGGTTGTACATATATTTCTGTCATTCATTCTCTGCAGCACTCTGAAGAGAAGTATTATCTACTGGGGATGACACTGCTGAGGTGTTGCACCTTGCAGGGTAGAGTCCAGGCTCAAACTCAGTCTCTCTACACTGTGGACAGTGCATTACGGGCTATCTTATGAGCCTCCCTGTGACATCTGGGTCTTCTTTCTCCAGCACAGGCCCAAACATAATGGCTGCAGCCCCAAGCAGTCACTACCAACAGTGAAGCCTCTGTGCAATGCTCAGTGATGGAGAAGAGAGAGTGCTCGCCAGAGGGGGAGCTCTAGAACTGGGAACAATTACCTTCATCAAGGTTCACAATTTTGCTGTCCAGTAAATATGCCACAAATTCCACATTTGCTGTCCTGAGGATGGCCCTTCACTTTTCCCAGAGCTGTATAACTTGACTTATTCAGACTTTTAAAAACAGAAGGGGAATAGGATTTTCCAGTTAAAATTATGGACTGACTAAAGTTATTTTAGGGCCCTGGAGAATGTGCTTTTTCCAAAGATATTACTCCAGAAGGAAGGAGAGATTATTTCCAGGAATATTGGGTCACCTTTTGGGTGCAACCTGGGCCACAAACCTATAACATCCCCATTCAACATCAGAACAGAAAGGTAGAAAGTTCAGGAGGAGGACTGACATGTAAAAGATGATTTGATAGAATAGAAATATCATAGAGAAAATAATGGAAGACTCAAAAACAATTGAAGATATATATAGAGAGAAATAGCAAACAAAGTAGCATAGATATTGAAAAAAAAACTCTGCAGGGAAGGGAATGTGATTTTAGCATTCTAGATTCTGCAGTAAAAAGCAACAAGGATTTTGATTAAGCTAAGTGGAGTGATATGGATATCAGGAAACGGGCCTGAGGAAAAGCTAGTCTGCCACTGTCACTAAAAATATATGTCCAAAATTGATAAATCTAAGAAGGATAGTAAAAAGATTGCTTGTTTGTTTAATAAATCTGAAAGTAATCACTGGAAGATTCAAGTGAAAGAGTTAACTACCATTGTGTCTAGTGAGCTAGAGCATGAGAAGTAATGGAAAATGTACTGTTCTATTTTTGTTAATGATAAATCAATTTCACCATGTGTTAAGTTCTTAATATTAGATATGAAACCAACTAGATAGAAATTATAACAAGAAGAATTCATTTTATTTAAATAAATTCACTTTTCTAAATTCATATAAAATTTTGTGGAAATTTTTGAAATAGAGACTATTTCTTCAGATTCCCAAAACTCTGAATGACATTTTTGGGGCTTGTTTAGTTAAATACGTATTTTTAGTGAGATCCTGTAACTCAACCACTGCGCTGGGCACTAAGGACCCAAAGTTAACTATGGTGTCATCCGTGATGGGCATCTCTGGGGAGTCAATACTAAGGATTCTGAACTAAATAGGCAGTCCAACACTGGTGGGCGTTCAAGATGTTGCAGCTTGAGAGAAAGGTGGGAGAAGGGGCCACTTTTTGCTGGGAGCTGGGTTGACCTTGGAGGAGAAGTAGTGGCAACAGCTCTTGAGTTGGGAAACTGCTCAGGAAGGACAGGTAGTTTCTCATCCTCTCAGGGTTTGTACAATTGAGAACTGCAAGTATTTAAGGACAAGTGGCAAGTGTACCCAAAAGCAATGGATAGAAGTTGGGCAGTTAGGAAGCATCGAGCATTTTTCTACCATTCACATTTAATTAGATAGAAAAGACGACTATTTATACTGGAGCCCATATACATTTTAGGAATGAAGTACTGACTCATTTATTTTGATATTTCCACCAGGACTTACCTGTTAAATATACATCTGGCATGTGCTGTTTCTAGAGGTAAAGCATAAGGCAAAGCTACTTTTTAATATGGAGTAGTGGTTAAGATTATGGGCTTTGGATCCCAGGCTAACACAGTATTGGAGCAAATTTTGTAAGCATTCTTGACTCTGATGGTCTTATCTATGGAAAGAAATATTAATTTTCTTTGTGTTACTTCAATGCAATGTGGCTTAATTGAGATAATGTATGAGAAGTGGTCAGGAGGGAACCCGGTAACAGAAAATGCCATAGAATTCATCAGTGTCTTCCTCAGATTGTGACTTTACTGAATCCTTCCCTTTCTCCATCTCCCACCAGCAAGCCAAAGCAGAAAAGAGGATTAACCGATCTTTAACAGACAGTTCCAGGGTTTAAGACACATATTATGATATTAAATCTGTTCTTTTTTACATTCCTTTGCCCTGTCTATCCTGCATGACTGAATACAACATGATAAAATAAGCAAGAATGATATGTTACATTTGTCTTGGCTTTATGTAATATACAAAAACACCTAGCATTCGAAATTTGCAAAGTATAACAATTCTTAGAAACTACTTTTGCTAGACTTTTTTTTGTTTGTTTCTCAGACATCATATAAGAAGTATTATTTTAAGCAGAATACAAATAGTCTGACAATAATTTTTCATAATATTTATACTCATAGATGTTCTTACAAATGCACAAATGCATTGTATTTATGCTACATTTATACATTTTTGTGTGCTCTAAAATATTTTTTCTTTTACTTAAAATTTTTAATAATCTGAATTTGCCTTTTTGATTGAATGAGGAGTAAATAGACAAATAAAGCGTATTCAGTTACCCTAAATATTTCACCATGATTAATATTTCACCATTTGTCTTTTGAAAACCCAGGACATACTGATGTCACAGTGAATTTAGGAAAAGGATGTGAATGTGGATGCTGAGATGCCTGCTAGAATGGCCCTTCCTCAGTTCTTTACAGCCCAACAAGCACATCTTTGCAATCACTCCAGACAGTTCACAACTGGAAGATATTTTGCAGGTAACAGTAAAATCAAATCTACAGGCAAGGAATGAGCTCAAGACTAGATGATTTTGATGTTTTTTCTGTCTTGCTAATTTTTAATGGACTGTGATGCTACAAAGGCAGGAACCGTGGAGACTGGGAGTAAAACAAAGACTTTCCAAGTGGCAATGCTCCTGCCCTGAAGTATGAAGGTCAGATCTGAAGTCACACAGACCTGGCTTTTCATGCAGAGTTTAGTCGCTTTTCAGACTATAGACCCTTTGGCCAGGTGCCGTCTATCTGCCTTAGGTTCTTCTCCACCTTATTTATTTGTGATTTTGGATACAACAAAGCTCATAACGTCCACTCTGCATGAGACGCCATGCCTGTGGCCTGCCAGGCTCTGCGCTCAGTGTGTACTCATGCCTCCCCAAACCCACACAAACATGCCCAATGCGCTCAGCCTGAAGGACGCAAAAAGAGTAGGCTGGGGTTTATTTGTTTTGATACCTATCTTTGCAGTTCAATAAAATTGATTTTTTGAAAAATCTGAGCTCCTGCCATGTGACTGAAAATATAGAAATGAATAAATACATAGCCTCAATGCTTCCAGAACTTGCAGTCTAATGAGGACAGAGAAACACCGGTCACCTGAATGAAACTGGCAGTGGAAAACGCTGTGGCAGGACTGCTCAAAGTGGCATCAAAGGCAGCCCTGGGGCTGGACAACTCCAGACTGTGACTGGAGGAACAGTCTGAAAAAAGGAAACAGTGTATGCTGTTCCCTGATCCTGAAGAATGATGGGACATGGCAGGACCAGAGACTGGCCAGGCACACACAGGCCAGAGGAAGAAGAGTCTCATCCATCACCCAAGTACCTACGACAAGGTGGAATCATGAAACACCTAAGGTCATGCGTGCGAGCGCGCGGGCGCGCACACACACACACACACACACACACACACACACACACACACTCACACACACATTCTTGAGGACTGGTGATCTTTAAAGATCTTAGCTGGCTCAAGGCAATGCTTACCAACAGGACAGAGTGGTCCTATCCAAAAAGTGTGTCTGTGAGTCCTTGAACCTTACCTCTTCCCCTTAAGACCTCGATTTTTTTTTCAGTTCTGTCTATATCACTTTCTTTGTTGACTGCATAAATGGTTAGAACAGTCAGCACCAGGGGTGCTCTGTGGCTTCTGAGACCCATTTCTGATGCTCCCTGGGCTAGCCTGTTTGAGTGGTGCTCCCTCTGCTTTTTATGTGCCTGTCCTCGGGTCCTTGTGTCTGTGATCACTGACCAGAGAGATGGCATATCCACAAAATATAATCCAGAGCTACAAAACTCTCTTTAGGTCAGGAACACTGGGAATCTCCCAATCCTTGCAGAAAATTTCCTGCAGAAATTGCCTCCCTAAGGGATGAAGAGGCCTCAAGTACATTTTAAAAATAAGGCTTAAACCTTGTCCTGGGAATCATGTGCAAGCTAAAATTCCTTTCCTTATGAATAACTGCATAGAAAAACAAAAGAGAATCCATTGAAAAAACTTCATTTGAAAAGGCTTCCAGTTAAGCAGGTCTCTACCATTTCTTTAAAAAAAGTTTCTACTGATATTTTCACAATGCTATAACAATGTATTAACAGCACACCATGGCAATTTAACACGGGATATTAACTAACAGAATAATATTTTATGCATTCTAAGGACTGTGTGCTGGGTGGTCAAGAAGCACCATCCAGTATAGGAAACTGCTGGAGAGTTAGCAACCAGGGATGCACGAGCCCTGCTCTCACTCAGGGAGTCTTAGAAGCTAGTCATCTTCAGGGAAGAGATGCTGTGACCATGCAGATATGTGACTGAAGAAGCAAAAATGTGCAGCCAAAGAAAAGCATAATTTTGCAAGAAGATCGTTATGTACCACCAGATGTTTGTAGTTCATTGATTGAAATCTAAATTGACAAGGATTAATTGCTTTTTCCTTAACATTGATGAAACATCTTTGTGCCAACCTCATACTGGAAAAAGGCCAGGTGTAAACTAGCTTAAAGTTTAGATTCTAATGTTTAAACCTGCTGCTTCCTTTCCATATCTTTTATATATTTTTTAATTATAAGTAAAAAAAGACAAATTAATACTATGATTTATGTGTTTTAAAAGTTCTTCATAATTTTAAATTAATACTATGATTTATGTGTTTTAAAAGTTCTTCATAATTTTTTTTGCTTATGAATGTTTATGTGATTGCCTATGTCCATGAGTATGCATTTATAAAAACATACTATTACTTCTAATTAATGCAGAATACTACCAAGAAAAACAATTTTTTATTTTAACAAAAAATATAAAGGAACATTTTTTCTGGGAGTAGTCTTTATTTCATGTTAGTAGTTCATCTCCTATCTCATCTTACTATAATGTTATAATGTTGTCATGTCACCATATTTGTTATTTTATGTCCTTATTAAACGTCCTGATAAAATTTATTTCTCCTATTGATAGGCATTTTCCAATATTAATTTTCAAACATGTTCACCTTTACATTTCTGAACATTTCTCTCAGAAATAAGTAAATAAATGATCTATTGCTATACAATAACAAATTGTATTTCAATTGCTGGAGAAAACATTTTTGTGGTGGCAATTTTATCACTCAAATTCCTATAAGCATAAAGCAAATATGATAAAGACTGATAGTCAACTTGTGGTTTTTTTTATGGTTGCTTTGCAACCATAAAAATGTATTCAAAGGTATTGAATACAAAATATATTCAAATACATTTATTTATTTATTTATTACAACTAACAGGCATTGATTCTCAAAGTGGATTTCCAAGACACTGAAGGGTCCCAGAGGTTGTGAAGTCAGCAGTTTTCACAGGAAAACAAAAATATGATTTGTCATTCATGTTTACAGTGGCTCTTCCCAAGACTTTCCATACGCATGACAAATGACTGAGTAAGAGACACATAGAAACAGTTGTCTTCTAACAAGCCAGACATTAGAGAGAAACAGAAAAATACAGCAGCACTATTTTCTTTGTTTTAAAAAATATACTTTTAATAACAGTTGTTAAAAAATATTTATGCGAATATGTTACCTAGTGTGTGTATGTATATATATGCATATAAATACATAATATTTGAATATTTTTTAGTTTAATTTTCAGTAGGGAAAGTGTTGATAGATTTGACCAGTGTAAATAAAACTCTTTGAGGTCTTCAGAAATTTTAAAAATGAAAAGGGTTCTTAATTTCAATAGTTTGAGAAATACTGATTTAATTAAATAGTGTGGTTATTCTCCACAATAAGGAAATATAAACTTGGTCTGTTTTAAACAAAAACAAAAAATTCATTTTAATAAAAAAATTTATTTTATTAAACTAATCATCAAATTTGCCATTGTAACTTACTAATTCCTCAAAATCTTGAGCATATTTTACAACTAAGACACCTTAGCTTGGACCAGACCCATCCCTAGTGCTCAACGTAGACAACAAAACAGGCACAACTTATATGGTACAACAATTCTTTGATTGATTACATATAATTTTCTAACAAACATACTTTTCAACACTTTCTTTTAAAATGTATAAACATATTAATTATTTCTACCAGGACAAGCATGGGTCTTATGAACTTTACTTATTCATTGACTTTATAATTTATTTTGTTATATATTTGTTTAATTTTTTTAAACAACCTCTGCCCTCATTTTTTATAGTAAATGATGGTGAAATTTACAAACTCTTAAAAATCATATATAGCACTAAATTTAATCTTGTACCCATACTTTTTGGGTGTTTATACCTCTTCTTGCTGAAGTACAATCTTCTTTTTATTGTAGGGGGTAGATAGTGTTAAAAGTCTCTGTTGGTCTAAAATCTGTATTATGCCTTCTCTCTTGAAGAGTAGTTTAGCGAGTTATAAAACTCTAGGTTTTCAGTTATTTTTTTCTATGCACATCTAAGATAACATTTTATCTTGACCAGAAACTTTCTTCCAATGTAATTATAATTCCTTCATTGCATTTATGTACTATTTTATTGATGATTTTCTGAAGTTTGTACACAATAGAATTATGTGTGGATTCATTTTACATTCTTTTTTAAAGTTCTCACAATAATTCAAGTAAAATAATAATTTACATTTTTAGTTTATTGTAATACTTACTGGCACCTGATAAAATTAACAAGGTACAAAATCTAGTGGTAAAAATTCTCCTTCAACTTTTTTCCCATTCCCGTTACCAGACTTTGGAGCTATTTACCGGTTTGGGGGATACTCCTCTGGAGGAAGACTACTGGGAAGCAAAAACAAAAGCATAATGTATGATTAGTTTAATCTTCTTCACATAAATATAAGCATTCTGCCTACGCTACTCTGTCTCCTTTTCTCATTAACATTGTAATATTATCTTGATCACTTGACTATCTTTGCATACTAGTACTTTCATTGCTTTTTAAAATTGTTTATTTTGACATGTATTTGCATAATTTTCTTTTTCTTTTTTTTATTGAGTTGGAATCTCACTCTGTCGCCCAGATTGGAGTGCAGGGACCCCTCCCGGCCACCGCAGCTTCGACCAGCTGGGCTCTGGTAATCCTTCCGCCTCAGCCTTCAACATAGCCAGAACTACAGATGCGCGCTACCACACCTGGCTAATTTTTTGATTCATGGTAGAGATCAGGTCTCACCTGCCCAGGCGGGTCTCGAACCCGCGGGCTCAGGCAATCCACTCTCCTCAGCCTCCCAAAGGCATGGATTACAGGCTGAG
>NW_007016619.1:0-1361 GCF_000164805.1 Carlito syrichta
ATGCCCTGTGCTCCAAGAAGCTCAATACTTAATGATTAGTATAGATTAGTATAGATTCCATCATTAGTATAGATTAGTATAGATTCCAGATTAGTAGAGATTCCACCATTCCTGCTCCTTAAAAGACCCCAGAGCCATGAAAGAATACAACTCCCAGAATCTTCCGTGGTCATCACTAGGGTACAAAAACTGACAGCCAGGACTCCTGCTGGCAAGTTGTAGAGATGTCCATTGTTCTCCTGCCAAATCAGCCCCGGTCTCCATGATACAAAGGAAAGCCCGAAGGGGAAAGGACGCAGGAGTACTGGGCAATTCTGAAGCCCCAGTAAGTGAATGTTGTGTTCTGCTATGACTTTCACTTCTAATAATGAGGGTCAAGAAATTTGCCCACCATCTCTCAAGTACACAGCATGGGCCAGTGACAGAACACCAGCATTCTCTTCACATTCCAGTGAGGACAACATCACCCTGACTAGTAATTTGTTTTCCCAATAAGTCTTTACCTTCATCCAAGGACTAGAAGAACAAAGCTATAAAAACAGTAACTAACACAATTCCAGGACCTAAATATGAATCAATATTTACCTCACTCCCACATCCTTCCAAATGATCTGACATTCGGGTTGAATACATGTGTTCATTTAGTTCATGTCCTATTACAATGTAAGTGCTCAGAGAAAACTCTGCCAGGAGTCTACTAAACCAACCAGTGTCAAGTCTCCACCTAAGATGATGAAGCACATCACACAAAGGGGAGGTGGGAAGGCCAGGACACCCCTATAACAGCACACCTTGTTACCTATCTTCCTATAGTGCAAACACAAATTCACCTGGTTTGGGAGAAAAGGAAAAGCAGAGATTCAGGTCTTTACTTCTGAATCAGCACACCAATCACAAATCCAAGCAGGAAAAAAAGACCTAAAGCCTTGTTCAAACTTCTCCACTCCATCCTAAGGTATGTTAGACCGTATTGGGGTCTAGGTGACCGGTCAAGCTCCTTGAGTCTCACAAAACAGAAAACTAGTTTTGAAAGACAGGATAATGTATGAAAGAGGGAGAATATACCCATGGGAAGAGCCAAGTTTCCCTGTTAGTGATAATGGAAAACTTTTGGAGCCAGAGCTGAGCTATGGGACAAAAGGGCAAAAAAGAGTGAAGATGGGAAGGGATTCACACCCTCTTTACTGATGTTAAAGTTCACAGCGGGATTCCAGCTCATAGCTAGCCCTCACTGCTAAGAAATCATGTGAACCTTGACCTCCCAGAAAGCCTTGACCTGTGAGGGCGGGGCTTTTTCATGCTGCCTGAAGCTCAAATCTCCTTCCCCAAAGGTAGAGTATTGTATATTTTGAGGAATGGGG
>NW_007016620.1:0-18171 GCF_000164805.1 Carlito syrichta
GGTATCAATGTGATGTGGCTTCATAAAACTGATTTGGGGAGAGTTCCATCTTTTTCAGTCGCCTGGAATACCTTCAGTAGGATTGGTATCAGCTCCTCCTTGAATGTCTTGTAGAATTCTGCTGGAAAGCCATCTGGACCAGGGCTTTATTTTGTAGGAAGTTTTCTTATTACATAGTCAATTTCCTTGATTGTTATTGGTCTATTTAGGGTCTCAATTTCTTCTAGTTCCAACTAGGTAGGTTGTGTGATGTCAGAAAGTCCTCCATTTCCTTCTGGTTTTCAAGTTTGTTTCCATGCAAGTGTACGTAGTAGTCTCTAATGATCTTTTGTATTTCTTCAGGGTCAGATGTGACTTCATCTTTTGTGTTTCTGATTATGCTTATTTGGTTTTTTTCTCGTTTTTTCTTGGTCAGTCTAGCTAGGGGACCATCGATCTTGTTTACCCTTTGAAGAACCAGCTTTTTGTTTCATTGATTTTTTTGTATTATCTTTTTGTCTTCTATGTCCTGGATTTGGGCTTTTATTTTTGTGATCTGGATTCTTCTGCTGGAAATAGGGTTTTTGTGGTCTTGCTTTTCCAGCTTCCTTAGGTTGCTTGTTAGGTTGTGAATTTCTGTTCCTTCCATTTTCTTCATGTGTGTTTGTAGGGATATAAATTCCCCTCTTACTACAGCTTGCAGGGCATCCCAGAGATTTTGGTAAGATGTTTCTTCATTTTCATTTGTTTCCAGGTATCTTTTGATCCCTGTTTTGATTTTGTCATAGACCCAGGAGTTGTTTAGCATCATGCTGTTTAGTGTCCATGTCTTTGTGGGTTTTGGGGGGACTTTGTTTGTGTCAATGTTTATTTTTATTTCACTGTGGTCCAAGAACGTGTTTGGTAGAATTTCTGTCCTTTTATTTGCTTGTGCTTGATTTATGGCCGAGTATGTGGTCGATCTTAGAATATGTTCCATGTGGTGATGAGTAGAATGTGTATTTTGTGGTCTTTGGATGGAGTGTTCTGTATGTATCAGTTAAGTTCATTTGGTCCAAAGTCACATTGAGGTTCCGGATTTCCTTGCTGATTTTTTGTCCTGATATCTGTCTAGGGTGTGAGTGGGGTATTAAAGTCCCCAGCTATGATAGTGTTAGAGTCAATATCTTTCTTTAGTTTTCCAAGAAGTTGCTTTATGAAAGTTGGCGCACCTATGTTGGGTGCATATATGTTTAGGATAGATATTTTTTGTTGATGGATTGAGCCTTTTATCATTATGTAGTGGCCTTCTGTATCTTTTTTGATTTTTAATAGCTTGAAGGGTATTTTGTCTGAAATTAAGATCTCTACTCCTCCTTTTTTTGTATTCCGTTCACCTGAAAGTTTGCTTCCCATCCTCTTACTTTGAGTCTGTGGGTGTCCTTTCTAGTGAGGTGAGTCTCTTGAAGGCAATAGATTGTTGCCTGATGATATTTTATCCATTTTGCCATTTTATGTCTTTTCAGTGGTGCATTTAGTCCATTCACATTTAGGCTAATAATTGAAATGCAAGAATTGATCCCTGTCATAAGGTTCTTACAGAGTTGTTCCTGTTTGCTTGTTGTCTTTCTTTGGGTTTTGGAGTTGGCTCATGCGGGTTTTAATCTTTTGCCTGTACTCTTGTGAAGAATGCTGTTGTTCTTTTTTCTTTTTCTTCTGTGTTCAGTACTTTCTTAAGTGTTTCTTGTAGAGGTGATCTGGCGGCAGCGTAGGTCTTAGGGATTGGATGTCTGAAAATATTTCAATTCTCCCTCACTAATGAAGCTTAGTTTGGCTGGGTAGGTTATTCTTGGTTGAAATTGTTTCTCTTTTAGAACTTTGAAGATAGGGCTCCAGGCTCTCCTGGCCTGAAGGGTTTCTGTGGATAAATCTGCTGCTATTCTAATTGGTTTTCCCTGGTAGGTAGTCTGGCCTTTTTCTCTTGCTGCCTTTAGGATTTTTCCTTTTGTAGCCACTTTGTTTAGGTGAATTATTATGTCTGGGAGTTGGTCTTCTCATTTGTTGTCTTATAGGGGGTTCTCTGAATCTCTTGTGTTTGAATTTTTTCATCCTAATGAGATGAGGGAAGTTTTCTTGAATGATTTCATGAAATGTTTGTTCCAGTGTGGCTTCTGTTTCTCTCTCTACCTCAGGAAGCCCAATTACTCTTAGGTTTGGTTTCTTGAAGTGATCATTCATCTCTTGCAGGTTTTTTTCTGTCTTTTTGAGCTTCTTTTCTATGTTTTTGACAGTTTGGGTTAGTTCTGTGTCTTGGTCTTCGAGCTCTGAGATTCTTTCTTCTGCTTGGCTGATTCTGCTTTCCATGCCTATTAGTCTGTTGTTCATTTCCATCACAGTATTCTGTACTGCTGTCATTTCTGACATCAGCTCCTTCCTATTTTCCTCTTGTCCCTCCTTGATTTTTTAATTCTCTCCATTAATGTCTTGATGTCTGGGTTTGCTGCATGTAACCAGTCATTCTGGGGGCTCTTCATTGTTTGTGTTCCAGAATCTGTTTTCTCAGTGTCTAATTTCCCATTGGTCTGTGTGAGACCTATATTCTTCTTTTGGTTTTTCTTCATTTGTGCGGTTTTTCCCCCTCCCTACTTTCTCCTTCCCTCCACGTCACCATCTTCTTTAATTCTGTTATTCAGGGGTAAAGGGATTGGTTTTACTTCCGTTTGTTCAATCTCCTATTCTTTATGTATGTCCTCTTACTTTGTTCAATTCTGGAGTTGCATTGTAGGTTGGAGGTGGTCCTTTTTGCAGTTTTGAGATTTACTTAAGGGGAGAGCTATGATTCAAAATCTGTCTGCAGGTCCTGGTATTCGCTGACAGGTGTGTGGATAATGTGGCCCACTTCCCACTGCCCTGGAATCTGTCCGTGCAGTGGGGCTGTAGGTTTACTCCCTGAAATAAAATGTGGTTAGCAGAGGGGAGAGAATGGAGCAGATAGTGGATTGAAGAGGGGAGTGGAGAGATGGAGAATAAGTTGGGAAACAAACGAGTGTGCCAACAAATAGAGAGAGAGGCCTATACTGAAACAGATAAAAACAATAGACCACAGCTACAGATGAACCAACTCTCATACAAAATAAAAAATAAAAATAAAACATATAGTGATGCTAACATACAAGCTAACCAACCACCTTGTTAGTGTGCTCTTCCTCTATACAAAGATATGGTTTACAGAGAGAAGAAAAGGAAAAGGAATAAAGAAAAAAGGGAACAATACAGTAGGAATAGAATTTAGTCATTAAACTAATAGAATCAATGAAGCACACTCTGAGACATTTCGTTTAAGTCCAATGTCCTTTCAGGTCTGATTTCTAGTTTTCTTTTCAAGTTGGTAAATTAGTTTGCTGTTAGGGTCAATTGCCCCTGGTCTGCTGTAAAGGACAGACAGTTCAGATTACCCTCGTTCAGCACTCTGGTCTATGTCTTTATCAAGCTTGTTTCTCCCGTTTCAGTGTTGTTACCTTGAATCACCAGCAGGTGGTGCTATCTCAGCTGCTCACCCCAGAGGGGGTGGGGCCAGACAGGAACAAGATGGCTGCCTGCCTCTGAGCAGGCAACAGGAGCCTTACGCCGGGTGGGCAGGACAGTCTCGGACACAGGAGTGGTGGCAGCGATCCCAGCAAATCTTCCCTGAAGGGGTTTGATGTGGATCACCTCGGGCCGGGTGGTGTGATGTGCTACCCGTCACAGAGGCTGCGACAGTGGCGGCGATGGCAGCGGCAGTGGGGGGAGGGCCTGCGGTGGCAGTGGCAGCAGCACTGTTTGTGCCGCAGTAACTGTCCAGTCTGTTGCAATGTCCCGGCAGTGGCAACGGCCAAGCTCTGTATGAAGAGCAGGTTGCGATGTTGGGTCCCCAGCCCCCTGGGGCGAGAGTCAGAGACCCACTGCAGATCTCCTTTGCAGAGGGCTTCAGAGACCGGGTTGCCCCGTCGCCATCTTGCCGCTTCTCCTCTTGCTAAATTTTCATAAGGAACTTGTCTCTTGTGCATAACAAATTTACTAAAAAGAGTACAATATGTCTGTGCAGTTCTTTTGTCTTTGGTCTTATAAAACATATTAACAGTATTGTTTTCCAGTATTACTTAGATTCATTATTGTCTTTTTAAATCCCATTGTTTTAGTTGTGGTATTTATCTCTAGTATAGTTAGATTTATTGGTTACAGTTTGTATTCTATTTGGCTTCCTCATACATCCTGGTTAATATTAATTATTAATTTTTAAAATATGTAAAATATTACTTGGCTCAAAAAGCTAGAAATACACATGAAGATGTTGCTAAAGAATTCTCACTAATTTCTTCTACCCATTCACATTTTCCTGTTCTTTCCATTCCATTCTTATTCATCCCTGTAGATATCCAATCACAATAGTTTCTAGCTTATCCTTCCCATATTTATTTTTGCATAAATGAGAAAATATGTGCATATTTTCTTATATCTCCTTTTGTATCTCAGAATACCATACTATAGATATATCTGTGCACTTTACTCCCTTCACTTAAAAATATATCTTGCATATCAGCATTATATCCAAAGAGATTTTCCTCACTCTTTTTTATAATAGCATAAGACTCTCTATTGTGTACATGCACCATAATTTATTCAATCAGAGCTCTATGGGCATTTAAGTGGTTTCTCATATTTTGCATTTATAAACAGTGCTCCAATGAGTAACACTGTCAAAAGGTAAATGCACATGTACCTTTGTTTGATATTGCTAAATTTTCCTGGGGAGCTTTTGCTATCTATGAATATCCAAGTCCTACCCTTAAGGTCCCAATAAAATTGGCTAGAGGTAGGGGCCAAGCATTGGTATCATTTAAAAAATGTTTATCCCTTAACTGAGGTAAAATTTACATACCATAAATGTACACACTCTCAGTGTACAGTTTAATAATTTTAAAAAGTAAATTAATAGAGCTGTTCAAATATCACTGGTATTGATATCTTCTCCAAACTCTCAAAGAGATTCTAATGGCAGACAAGAGTTGAAGATGACTAAATTGCTTCATTGTTGTTGATGCAATAGAACCTGTTTCACGTTGAACAAAGGCATGCAACTCAAAATCAGTCTTCATTATTCAAAATCAAAGTAGAATCACTGGGAGCCTTAAAACTGACATCTGAGGGAGCTTTCAGCACAGGATATACACTTGTCCAATCCCACTCTTTCCCAACAGACCCTTGTACTGAATCCATGTCATTAAATCATACTTCTTTAAAGGTAATATCTTATTCATGTCAATTAGTTCCGTCTGCTCCAGCAACCAGTTGAGCATAATTCTGGAAAAGGAGAAGCCAGCCTGAATTTCAGATATTTCCTGAATGAGATAGTCTGCCAAATGACTCCCATAAGAAACATTCATATTGTTCCATATAGAAGGGGTCTAGCATAGAAGCAGTTTGGGAAATGTTGGATTGGTTTCCTTACGCAGGTGACATTTAAACTGAGCTTTAACTGATGACTATGAATTAACCTGGTGAAACACAGGGAGGTAAAATAGGGTACACACCAGGCAAAGAAAGTCAGATAAGCAAAGACTCTGAGAAGAACAGAAGAGGAGGGCCAGTGTGTCTAGTGGGCACAGAGGAGATGCTGCAATATGTTGTCAGATGGAATAAAAAGGTAGACCTGAGGCTAGATCATCCAAGTCCTTTTAAGATTGAAGGATTTTGATCCCAATCTTAAAAGTGCTGGAAGCCCACTGAAAATTTTGAAGTCCTGGATTAGAGGAGAAGTGAACATGTATGATATGATAGATTTATTCTGGCTGCAGAAAAAAATAGACTGGCAAAAGTGACTATTGGAAGACCAATTAGAAAATTAATATTCTGAAACAAGGAGACCTGCTTTTAAAAAAAAAGTTCTATTGGTGACTGGAGTAGTGCTAATATCAAGAAAAGCAATAGACTGACAGGACGTAATGATTGGTTGACTCTGGGGGTTGAGAGAGAGAAAGGTATGAAGGATGACTCAAGTTAACAGACTACACCACCCACTTTTCTTTGCAGTCATCCAAGGCCCTCTCCTCTTTACTCCTCCTCATTCTTTTGGAGTGTTTAGTTCTGGCACTCTGTCATTCTATCCATCCTGTCATAATTTTTGATGATTTTAATATGTATGCAAATAATATTTCTATTATCCTACTTGCTCAGTTCTTTGATTTACTCTCCTTCAATTGTTTTGTATTCTGTTACCTCAGATACTGATTCCCACAGATATACCCTGACCTTTCACTATCATTACCTGAATCCTTCATTACTTCATTTGCAAACACCTCTTCTAGTATCCCATCTCAAACATCCTTTGACCCAGCAGGTCCTATATTCCATTGATTCTGCCACAATTGCAATCTCCTCACATTATCATTTTCATTAATAGTTTACATTACAGAATCAATCATGGTAATGCACTCTTTTTCACAGATCCTCAACTCACTTAGGTCCTTCTCAATTTATATAATCTCCTGATCAAGTCTTCATTATTACAATTAAATAGTGCCTTTTGAAATTGTAGAAAAATAAGACACATGCCACATATCTTCTGTTTTCCCCTTAAGATCCACTGTGCTCCCATCTCCTTTCCACTCTATGCCTTGGGGAGTCAACCTATAAGGACTACATCAACAGAACCCCCACGCCTTCTGGCTTTAAAATGGCTCAGCCTGTAATCCCACGCCTTTGGGAGGCTGAAGTGAATGGATTGCCTGAGCCCGCGAGTTCGAGACCCGCCTGGGCAGGCGAGACTTCATCTCTACACTAAAACAAAAAAAATAAAAATAAATTAGCCGGGCGTGGTAGCGCACACCTGTAATTCTGGCTACTCGGAAGGCTGAGGTGGAAGGATCGCCGGAACCCAGCAGGTCGAGGTTGTGGTGGCCGGGAGCGGCCACTGCACTCCAGTCTGGGTGACAGAGTGAGACTCCAACTCAAAAAAAAAAAAAAAAAAAAATGGTTCAACCAATGGTCAATGTTGGCAGGAAATAAAAGGGATAAAAGGGAGGAAAATTGGGTTTTGATTATTTATTTTACGGGTTTCATCCTTGCAAGTTCATCAAGAATTGTTTTATTCCTAACTAAAGTCGGTTCACTGGCCTACTGAAGCAGGCTCACCCCCTGAATTTTTGAAACCTCATCTTCCCCCAAATTTTTCCTGTCTGGTGATGTCAGCAGCTCCAGTGTTGGTAGACTTGGGTTCCTTCATTATCCCTGTAGTGTGACTGATCAATACCACAAATTTTGTTTTACGTCAAGCTCCTCTCCAATCACTACACTCTCTGCCAAGACAAGTACTATTCCGATTTCTATCAGCACAGATTACTTTTGCATGTTTTGAATTTTATATATTGAATTGTATACTTTTTATTCTTTTGTGTCTTGCTTTTTGCTCTCAATATCATGTATATGAGATTAATAAGATAGCTCTGTCAGTGGTATGTCTCCTTTTCTCCTTTTAGTGTACTATCTTATCGAGTGAGTATACCACAATTTATCTGTTCTCCTACTCATGGACAATACGGCGATTTCTGGTAATTGGCTTTTATACATAAAGATGTTATAAATATTCTTGTGCAATCTTTTTGAGGGCATATATTTTCATCTTAGGGGGATAATGAAAGAGGAGCATAATTGACAGGTTATAGAAAAATGTACATTTATCTTTGTAAGAAACAGTTTTTAAAAGTAGTTGAACAATTTTATATTCCATAAGTAAGGCATGATATTTCTGATTGCTCCATATTTTTGCCAACATGTGGGGTCAATCTATTGCCTTTATAATTTTAGCTACTCTGCTAAGTGTGTAGTAGTGTTTCATTGTGATTTTAACTTGCATTTCTAATATCAAGTACCTTCTAATGTACTTATTGACCATTTCTCAGTCTTCTTTTGTGAGTTGTTCAAGGTTTTGTCTCAATGGGAAAGAGGGCATTTATCTTCTTATAGATATATGTGTGTGTGTGTGTGTGTACTTCCAGCATTTTCTTTGATTTGGTGTCTTGTTCCATTTTCTATGGACTAAATGATAGTATTATATCAGTGCTAATTTATTATTTGATCACTGTACTGTGGTTATCCAAGAGAATGTTCTTGTGTTTAGGAGATACATACTGAAGTAGGGAGAGGTAAAGAAGCATCATGTCATATATATAGATATACACACATATATGTGTGTATATATATATATATATACATACACATACATATCTATATGGAGAGAGAGAATGATATAGCAAATGTGGTAAAATGTTAACATATGGGGAATCTGAGTGAAGGGTAATTAGGAATTCTTTATACTAGCAACTTTTCTGTAAGTCTGAAATTATTTCAACACAAAGTTTTCTTTAAAAAGGAATTTATTATATCAAAAAATCATAGAGGTATAGCACTTCAATCAGAAAGTATTATGACTGAATGTTTGTGTCCTTCCTAAATTTATATGTTTCAGCCTTAATCTTAAATGTGATAGTATTAGGAAGTGAGGCTGAAAGGTAATTAAGTTTAAATGAAGTCACAAGTGTAAAACACCTATGATAACATTATTTTCCTTATAAGAAGAGGAAGAGACAACAGAACTTTCTCTCTCTCTGTCCCCAGGATACAGCAAGAATACAGCTATCTACAAACCAGGAAGAGAACCCTCACCAAATATTGAATCTTCTAGAACCTTAAACTTGGACTTCCTAGGATCCAGAACTAAGAAAAATAAATGTTTCTTATTTCTTGGCTTTTGCTCTCAATATCATGTCTATGAGATTCATGAGATAGTTCTATCAGTGGTATGTCTCCTTTTACTGTACTATCTTATTGAGTAAGTATACCAAAATTTATCTGTTCTCCTACTCATGGACAATATGATGATTTCTAGTTATTGGCTTTTATACATAAAGATGTTATAAATATTCTTGTGCAATATTTTATAATTATAAATGTTTAACACTAAGTGTTTAAGCCACCAGTTTATGATTTTTCTTTAAATAGCGGCCTGAGCTAAGACAGAAAGGCTTGTCAGACTCACGTGCAAGTAAGAAGTCAAATGCAGAGGCTAAATTGTAAAATTCTTAAATACCACACTAAGGGGTAATTGATTGTATTCCTGAGAAATATAGGGATATATGAACAGTTATTGGACATCAGGACACGTGTGATGTATTATTTTAGAAAGATTAATTTAGCAAAGGCATTCTTAGGGAGATGAGAGAGTGGTTGGAGACACCAATTAATAGATCATTGCAACAACCCAGCAATTGAAGATTTAGATTTGGGTGGTAGTAATGAAAGTGAAAAGGAAAGGATAGGAAAGAAAAGCATTATGGTACAGAAGCTCTGAATGGCCTTAGAAATCTGTAATTTTAAAAACTTCATGGAAAATTCTGAGACACAACCCAACATAGAAACTTTGAGATTAGAGACATATTGGCACCATCGGGTGACATTATTAGAGACATGACACCTTGGACAGAGGAATCAGTGGTCAAAGGGAACAGACTGTGGCTGAAAACAATGGGAAGTTACTATAATAAAATGATAGCTTTAATTAGTACCAGGCAGAGCACTGAAATAAAATAAAAATCTAATGTAATAAATCCAAAGAGAATATAATGAATCGGACAATTCTATTGACAAGAAATGAACCCAGAGATTCAGATAGGGGCTATTAACATACAAACATTGTTTAGTACAAAATATGTTTATATCTTGATTAGGTTATAATACATTTTAAGTTTTATTTCATGTATTTTGAGGACAGTATTAATGTATAAAAATATGTCATACAACACACGCGCTCTATCCACCCTCATTCTCTTTCTTCATCTTCCTCATTACCCTGAGCTGTAAAAAAATCTTCCATGCATATTTCTGCTAGTTCAAAAGCCTTTCCAGTGACATACTTCAGTCTATAAAATTCCTACCTCATGATCCCCCATGGCATAGCATAGAGAAAATACTTTGTGCTTTGTGTTAAACAAACTGGAGTGAAGTCACTACCACAACCAAAGGAACAACATAATTATCATTTTATCTCCTCTCTTCCTCTCAGATAAAATTCAAATAATCTCCATTAGTGAATATACTTTTAAAAAGATAAAATTTGGCTAATGAAAGTAAGCACATAATCATATGATGGCATAAATAAGAGACTTGTGTCTAGTGCTTGCCATATCGAGATGATGGTAGCCTCTCTTCCAACAATGTCATCCACGATGTGAGGAGGACATGACAGAGAAAAAATCACAATTTAAAAATAAAATTAATTTTTATTTTGTTGCCCACCTCAGTCCTCTCCACAGGCAACAAATTCATTTCTATTCAGAATTGTCAGGGCACAGAGTATTTTCCAAAAGGGATATAGAGAGGTTACAAAGTAACTCTCAGGAGTATTTTTTGCTTATTGCAGGAGAGAGAGTAGGCAAAGAACTCTGGGAACAAAATTGTCTCTCCCACTAATTCTATCAATCAGAGATTCAAAGTAGTTAATGAGCTGTTCTTTTAAAGTGCAAAGGTCTCATAAGGTTATGCCTCATTTGCACCTGAATGTCATTAAACAAATAATCAGAGTTAACTAAATTTCAAGGCAGAAGAGAAGCCCCGAGGGTGGTGAGTGAGGATAGGAGAAGAAATGGCTGGTGTTGACAGGATTTCAAAAGGGAAAAGGTTAATGGCCAAGTTCAGTGTTCACATTTCGTTCAGAAGTCAAAGAGCAATGGGTGTGTGCCACTCATGTTCCAGCATGACTTTCAGATGACTACTTTAAGATATTCAAACGTAATAGTTTCCTGTATTTCCACGCAAAAATTATAATCTTTACAACAATAACGTAGGGCAGATATTATATCCTCATTTTCTAATTGAGGAAACAGAGAAACTATATAGCTTGCGCAAGTTCCCACCAAGGCTCATAAATATAAGGGCAAAATTTAGCCATATAATTTTCTTGACACAAACATGCCTTATTTTCAAAGAAGGCTTCTACATTTGGTGGGTTAGAAATCTCATCTTCATTCTACTGTGCTTCATCTTCTCAGACTAGAGCTGAATGGACTTTCTTGTTCAACTCAATATCTTTTTGGTAACCTATGCCTTCTTACGGGAGTGGGTCAAAGATTAGAAAGAACTCAAACTTTAGATCCAGATATCCGGGGATTCAGAGTTTAGCTCTGCCCCTTATGTGCTGTTATGATTGTGGGTGCATTTCCTTGTTTGTAAAATAGATGATCATACTTGCAGTGCTCATGGTGGATTATCTGTTGCTGCATTAAATAAAACACACACACTTCATAAAAGAGAACTAAACTTTACCTGTATGATGACCACTTATGTACCTAACCCTGAATAAAATAAAATAAATTAAATTAAATTAAAATAAAAAATTTTAATATATTTATTTTGTTCATAATTTTGTAATTCCATAGGATCTATTAGAGATAGCTCATCTCTGCTATTCTCAATGTCTGGGAAAGCCTGAAGGCTCGCAGCAGAGTCATCTGAAAACTTGATTACTCACAAGTCAGGCAATTGATTCCAGTTGTTGTTTGAGATTTCAACTGGTGCTGTCAACTAGAACATCTACACATGGCCTCTCCCTGTAGCTTGGACTTCCTCACCACATAGAGCCTAAGTTCCAAAGGAAGCCCTCCAAAAGAAAGAGCAGTTAGGTGGAAACTCTATTTCTTTTTATGATTTGTCTTCAGGAATCACACAGCATTATTTATGCAACATTCTATTCTTTCAAAGAGTCACAGAAACCTAACCAGATTTCAGAGGGTGAGACATATATTCTATTAAGGGAGGAGTGGCAAGGTTCTGGAAGAATATTTGGGATTAAAAATATTGTGAAGGTTATTGTTGGAAACTAAAATTTGCCACTATCCACTTCCAAGGCTACAAAAATTCACATCCCTTCCACATGCAAAATATACTCATTCCCTTCCCCAAGACCCCTCTCCCAAGCTCAACAGACTCAAGCTTGAGGTCCAGGATCTTGTCATCCAAATCAGATGAAGTTGCTTGAGTGTGGTTCCTTAGGTTTAGCACCTTGAGTGCCATTCCTCTTGACCTAAAGATCTGTGAACTATAAAGATGATTCATCTACTCCACACATACTTGACATGCAAGGATGTGATCAATTAAAGAAAACTATTAAGTATACTCCCATCTAATAAATGGAAAACAGATGAAGCACAGCAACTAGTGGTCCACCACAATTCTGAAATACAGTCAGGCATGTGTTTCCAATTCCTTGATTAGGAAGTCAGTCCTATTACCTAGACATTGTCCATGGCTCTTTGCTGTGCCTTTTGGACTCTTTCAATCCATTGATTTATCTTTCCTAACTTGTAAAATCCTTTGAGTTGAGTAGGTTTTTTTGGGGGGGGGGAGGGTCTGATTTCTGCTTATAGACATTTGATAGTTAAAAAGCTTCTTTTAATTTTGTACTGTCTCCTTTTCAGTACAAGGTAATAAAATTCCTTTAAACACTTTGTGGGTTTCTTATGAATCAATTTATAATGCACACCATTAGACAAAAGCCACATGTCCAAATCTCATAAAGATAAGCCTTTTCCTAACTTGGGCTCTCTTTAAGAATACCTCCTTTAAGATTCTAAGAAACCCTATTGTTTTATGGAAGGAATTTGTGAGACACTCCTTAAGATCCTTAAAGGGCCTTTTGCCTGTTCAAAATAATTTATAAGGCACTATCTCAAAACTTTATGAGGCCTTAACAAAAGGTTTTATCTTTAGACCATGTTTTCCTGACAGCACCCTGGATTTGATCTCTGCTCAGAAGCCACATCTTAATTTTAGCATCATTTGCCATCTGGAGAGGCTGGGAATGAGAAACAGTTTTCTTTTCCAACCCAGCAAGTCCTGGAGACTTTATATATAACAGTGCTTTCTTTAGCTCATCTCTCTTCCTTGCATTTTACTACAGGCAGCTAGAAGCAGACAGAAGGCAAAGCACTTTCAACCCTCTTTCTGCAAAACTCCTTAGGTATAAAATAGGTATATTTTTTATTTTCCACCTTACTGCAGGACACATTGTTGCTAAGCTTTCTGCCACTACATGAGTTTCCTTTCCTCCAGCTTCCAACAACATTTTTCTCTCTTGCCTTTAAGTCCTCAGCAGCCTTTTCAAGGACCATCAGGCTTCCTCTAAGTTTCCTTGAACTCCTTTAGGCTTTCACTAAAATTCTCCTAAACACACTTCCCATTTTCACCTGCCTTCACTCTTAAAGCTATCGCCACACACAGGTTTAGTTTTGGCTACACTTCACTTCCTGGAAACCAAAATGTATTCCAGCTATCTACTGCTGCATTAAAATCACCCTAAAGCTTAATGTCTTGAATGAATGACATTTCTTTTACACAGAGATCTACAGCTTGATGAGGATTCTGTGGGAATTGTTCATCTCTGCTCAACTCAGACCTTTGCTGGGGCAGCTCAAAAGTTGAAGACTGAATTTACATTTTGTCTCAGCTCCATGATATTTGAGACCTCAGTGAGTAGACGTAATATCTTTGGGTAACTTTTAAGCTGGATCCTGAAATCATGAGTGTTCACTCTTATGTCCAATGGCTAATACTGGATATTGGCTGAGATCTTTACTAGGGCTGTTGGTTAGAACACCTACATGTAATATTTTAATGTGTCCTGAGCTTCAAAATACCATGGTGGATGGTTTCCAAAGATGAATTTTTCTTTTTTTTTTTGAGAAAGCAGGATTTATTAAGAGGAAAGAAAAGCTCCCACAGTGAGGGGACCCAATGGGGTTGCCCAAGATGAATATTTTGAGAGAGATAGTGAACTGGGAAGATGTATTACCTTTCATGACTTAGCCTCAAAGGTTATGTATGTGGACATAGAATGTGGAATAATAGACACTGGTGACTTAGAAGGTGGGCAGGTGAACGGGGGTGGGGGTGAGGGATGATAAATTTCTTTATGGGTACAATGTATAATATTGAGATGATGGTTATACTAAAAGCTCAGTCTTCACCACTATGCAATATCTTTATGTTAGAAAATTGCACTTTTACCCCTTAAATTTATAACAAAAAGTCACATATGTCACTGCTGATGCATTTTTTAATTGAGACAGTCACACAGACCCCATCATTTCAAGTTGAAGGGAAACATCCCACAGATGGGGTAGTAGTAAGGTGGTAAGATTCCAGAAGCTGATGTGAGACTAAAAATATTATTGCAGTCATTTTTGGAAAACATAATCCACCTCAAAAGGGCTAAATGAAATAACATCCATTAAAAAAAATTATAGGTGCTCAGCTGAACAGAGTGGCACGCAACTTTAGTCCCAGTTACCTAGGCCCAAGGTAGGAGAATCCCTTGAACCCAGCAGTTTGAGTCAAGCCTGAGCAGTATAGCAAAACCTCATATCTAGAAAATAAAAAATAGATACTCAACACTTTTCAATTCCCTGCCTCACACAAAACATACATTTCTCTTTTATCTTCTTCCAAAATATTGCCTTAATGTGAAGTGTATGCCTCCATTAAAGACAACTTAGACTCATTATAAAATCTCATGAGTGTATATGTGTGTATAATTTGTTTAATGTTGAGAGAACTCATCAGATTCTTAAACTATCAGTGACCTAGAAAAAAATAGTTATTATTGTGTTCTATATTATTGAGAAAAATATTTTTAAAATATATTTTTGGGAAGGGGCCCTACTTTCTGTAATGCTGAAGGTTGACTTTGTAGATGTTTCTTTCCGAAAAATTAGCAGAAGAAAAAAGGGGCATCAAATACAAATAAAATGTTCAATATTACACATAATATTAAGTTTAATACCTTTTTTTCACAATTCAGTAGATACATATTGCATGTATTTAAGCAAACATATTATCTCTCTGCTCAATCCTGCCCTTGAATAAGCCCTCTCAACTGAAACTAAAATCAATTTGCAGTAATTCAGAGTTCCTATTTCATTAGAGACAGCATCAAAAAGGGTATACTATGATAAAATTGAAAACCACAGGTGATTGTGTCAAACTGCCCTAGAGTTGATTTCTCAAATTTCGATAAACAAGCTCTTGTTTCATAAAGCTAGGACCTCAAGAACCTACATGTAGCTTTATCTTAGATTTATATGGGTTATAACTTAGTGGTGATCAAGCCATGTGAAGGAGGATAGGATGAAGCAAAATTCTTTTTCCCTTCTAAACCAATCTTAACTACTATTATCCTCATAATCTACTGCTTCTTGGTAACAAAGACTGGGCAACAGAAAATACACAGCATCAGAAAGGAAAAAAAAGAAAATGTGGGTGTAAGAAAAGGAAACAGAAGTGTCACATTAAGGGACATATCAGGCACCTGTCACTCCAGTCCCCAAATTGTAACTGTTAGAAAGAAGAAATGTCAAATGTATATACAATTACTTACATTCATTTAGAGTGGAAATCAATGGTTTCATTCTAGAGTTCTACAAAAAATTGCACATTTCACAGACAGCTAACACTAAAGATCCAAGTAATATAGGCACCATGCAAAATATGATGTTCCAGCTGTACCTACAGTGAGATTGAATAATTTTGGAGACATGTTCACTGCTTACAAGTAGTTCAAATCTCAAAAATTATCATCATTCACCATCTCCTACCAACCATATGTCTATTCTAACTCCTCAATATAAATAAAAGATTGTGAAGCAATCATGATCTTTCTCCCCATTGCCTCATAATATAAACACATTTTAATGAATTAGACATGTTTAAACTTTTATTTTAGGTGTTATTATTCTGTTGTACTCATTTATTCAGTCTTAAAAGATCTAGTGCACAGAATAAACATGCTTTTAAATAAATAATTGAAGAAATTAATATAGTTCATTAAAAAGCTTAAAAATTAAAACGGAGCCTTCTGTTTCCATCCATTACAGACTATCTGGGACTAAAATTGCCCTCTTGCCATAAACAGCTAAAAATCAAGGGGGAAAAGATACATACATATGAATGAAACATATATATATATGTGCAACATATGTGTGAAATATATGTGTGAAATATACGTGTGAAATATATACATATATATGTAACTATATATATAAAATAAAACTCAGACATTTAACAACAGGTGGCAGCATAGGATTATAATCCCTAAAATAAGGGAAACATGAAACAAGTCCCACCATTGCCGAAGATCTTTCTCTTCCTGCAGGTACTTCCAGGATTACAAGGGGAAAAGCAGAACAAATTAAGCATGGCAGTCTCGCTGAGTTAAAGAGACAGATATTGAAGTTTAAGAAGGCTAAGAAAACTTGTATTTGCATAACAGGAGAGATCATCACAAAAACAAACAAAAAAATCTTAAAAAGTCTGTATTGAGGTATCTTGTGGTATTTTTCTGAACACTACATAGTATATACTTAGGTGAAAAATCTAGGTGAATCTTCATAAGACAAGGTAAAGAATAATTTTTGAGACTCTATAAACAGAACAATCCCCAGAGTTTGCAAACAGTTGGCAGGTGTTTGTGTACTGACCAGGCAGAGTGTAGAGGACTTACTGAAACCCGGGCATTCAGTTGAAATCCCCAGAGAGTCACACTTTTGTAGTAGAATGAAATAAGCTCCAGAGTTAGCACTACTCTAGACTTGCCCTAACAAAATTTGAAAGCAAGATTCAAAAGGATCAAACTATTATTCAAGACTCTTAAATGTCTTCCAAATCAAACTTCAACTCTTCTGAAAGGATGACAATAAAATCCAGACACTCAACAATGTAACCCTTACAATGTCTAGCATCTAACTACAAATTACTGGACATGCAAAGGAGGATAAAATAATTCATAAATGAAAGCAAGAGAAGTTTAAAAAACAGACCCAGAGGAAGATAAAGACTTTAAAACATTTTTTATAAGTATGCTCGAGTGCTAAAGTAAATATGGAATTAATGAGGAAACAAACAGAAGGTATAAAAAATAGTCAATGATACTTCCAGAGTTGAAAAATAGATATCTGAAATGAAAATTTCATTGAAAGGATATATTAGAAGATTTTTAAATGCAAAATAAAGTAGTAAATTTGAAGAAATAAGCAATAGAAGTGAATCAAATTGAAGCATAGAGAAAAATTGGCAAATATTTTCTCCCATTCTGTGGGTTGTCTCTCTGCTCTCTGTAGGAAAATGAGGAGAACCTCAGTTACCTATAGAACAGAATTAAGTTGTCTAATATGCATGTATTTGAAGCACCCTAGAAAATAGAAGATAGTACATGAGACACAGAAAAAAAAATCTGAAGACATAATGGGACCCAGAAATTTTCCAGGTTTGATGAAAGCTATAAACACACAGATCCAAGAAGTGTAATGAAACAAAAGTAGAATAAAAACAAACGAAAAACACAACTAGGTCCATCATAATCACATTGCTGAAAACCTGTGAAAAGAGAAAAATGTTAAGATGAAAAATAAGGCACAATACAAATAGAGAAAGATAATTATCACTGACCTTGTCAGAACAACGCAAACTGGAAGATAAAACAAAGTCATTAAAGTGCAAACAACAACAGTGACAAAAAAACAAAAATGCCTCCAAGACTGATAACTTAAAGTTCTGTGTCCAGTGAAAATATCCTTCAAAAATTAAGATATTTTCAGTTTAACAAAAGTCAAGAGAATTTAGGAATGTTAAGAAAATGTTAAAAGCTTCTGACTGAAAAGTATCAGATCAAAACTCAGATCTACACAAAGAAATAAGCATCAGATACAGTAAATACAAGGGAAAATGGCTCTTATTTTAAAATTTTTCAACTTAACTATTTAAAACATCTATCTAAGCAACAGGTATATCAACAAAAATAAAAAGGAAAGGAGGAAAAAATATTAAAATACTTTGTGAGATTCTTACACTGGATGTAAAGTGGTATAACAGTTTTTGAAGGTAGATTATAATAAATTAGAGATGTTTCAAATCCTAGAAAAAACTCTTAAAACTAAAGATATCACTAATAGGTTATAGAGAAAATAAATTAGAATACTAAAAGTAATAAAGTAATCCAAATGAAAAGACAAAAAAGAGCTGGGCTCGGTGGCTCAGCCTGTAATCCTGTGCTTTGGGAGACTGAGGTGAGTGGATTGCCTGAGCCCACGGGTTCAAGACTCGCCTGGGCAACCTGGCGAGACCTCATCTCCC
>NW_007016620.1:18261-35436 GCF_000164805.1 Carlito syrichta
AGTCTGGGTGACAGAGTGAGACTCCAACTCAAAAAAAAAAAGAAAAGAAAAGAAAAAAAAGAGTAGAACAAAAAGTTGAAAAAATTAGTAAGATAATACAATTAAAATAAATCATTTTGATAAGTATGTTAATGATAAATTATCTATGCATGCCACATTTTAAAAGTGCAAGATTGTTAGACTGAATAAAAATGTAAGACCTGATGATACACTACAAGCAAGAAATCCACTTTTAAAAGATACAGATTATTCAAGTAATAATATGAAAAAATACTACCAATAACAAAGCTTCATGGCTATATTAATATCAGAGTATAATTCAGAACAAGAAATATTATCAAACATAAAAAGAAATGTGTCATAATAATAAAGAAGTTTATTTATGAAGATATAGTTATCTAAACGTGTATAGACCTAAAAACAGAGTTTAAAAATACCAGGGGAAAAAACTGACAAGGTGCAAGGAGAAATCAATAAATCCTCAATTACAGTTGGAGGTTTCAACACCTTTCAGTAATTGGTAGAATAATTAGACAGGAACGAGGTAGAATAAAAATATTTGAACAACACTATCAAACAACTTGAATTTACTTCTATTTGTAAAATACTATGCAAGAAACTACAGAATATGTGTTCTTTTCAAGTGCATATAGAACACACATCAAGGTAAACCATTTTCTAGGTCATAAAACAGCTCTCAACAAATTGAAGAGGTGAAAAACCATTCATAGTATAGACAATTCGGGGCAAAACGATCTGTAAGTAGGAAGACTAGATTTTGACTCTGAAGACTGATTCCTGTAGCCAGGTCTATGGCAACATGCTGCCTGCAATGGGAAAACACTGCCAATTTCTGAGAAAATGTTCTTTTTTTCCAGGGATTTATTGGTCAATGTATATATGCAGCAAAATTCAGGCATGTAAAAAGTACTTATCCTTTTTTGCTAAGTAGAAAGGAGCATGGTATTTCACCCACACCCATATTCTATTTTTGTCCACTGAAGTGCTCCAGGTAGAATAGCTTCTCCTTTTAAACTTCATCTCTGGGTTCCTTGCCAATCTAGAGCAAACAGCCAGCTGTGAAATTCAAAGCATAGCATGTCACTTTTCTCCAGCCTATTTCGATTTCTGTGCTCACTGTGACCACTAATATCATACATGGCAAAATATCTAATACCTATGCCTGGTTTCTTCGCCTGTAAATTAAAGTCTGTTGTCAATTTCATTATACCTCACTTGTCCAAAAAAGTCATCTCAAGATTTTTAAAGTTTATAAGGAATATATGACGTCCCTAGTTTTCTGGAGACTAAAACTTTAATGTTTCAGTGATTAAATTTAGACTTTAAGTTAAAATAATTCTCAAATATATTCATTAAATTCAACAAATATTAGCCAGTGACTTCATATGTGTAAGCAACTGTTCTCAGTACTGTAGGTAGACAAAAGGTAGTTAAGATGAAGTCAAACCATTGGAGGAACTGCTCTAGTAAAAGTAATTGTATTTTCAAATATTATCACAGTGAAAAAACTAAAAAATGAAAAGTTTTAAAACACCATTTACATTATTATCCTAAAAGCATGCAATACTTAGGGATAAATTGAACAAAACACATGCAATACAAATAGTTGGAAGGAAGTTCTCAAAACATTGCTGAAAAAAAATTAAAGAAAACATAAGCAAATGGAGAAATATGTAATGTGCAAAGGAAATTGTTGTCTCAAAATTAATCTATGCTATCATATAATCTTAATAGAAATCTCAGTAGGCTTTTATGTAGCAAGTGCCAATCTGGTTCTAAATTTTATATGGAAATTAAAGGACTTAGAACAGCACAAAACCATTTAAAGGAAATTATTGTCTCAAAATTAATCTATGCTATCATATAATCCTAATAGAAATCTCAGTAGGCTTTTATGTAGCAAGTGCCAATCTGGTTCTAAATTTTATATGGAAATTAAAAGACTTAGAACAGCACAAAACCATTTCAAAACAGAACAACAAAGTTGGAAGATGTAGACTGAATCATTTCAAGACTGATTTGTAAAGTGAGAATAATCCAGATTGTGTGCAACTGACATACACATAGACATATAGATAAAATAAACAGTCAGAAAATAAAGAAACAGACCCACAAATATATGGCAAATCAAAATTTGACAAAGGTGTCAATAAATATAAATGTGAAAAGATATTATTTTTAACAAAACTGGCTGGAGCAACTGGACATCCATATGGATCTGACCTTTACCTCACACCATACCAAAAAAAAAATTAAATTTAAATGGAGAGTAAACACTTAAAGCTAAAACTATAACACTTCTAGAAGAAAGTATAGGCTAAACTTCATTGTTATACTGGAGTAGACAAAGATTTTTTTAGGTAGAACACAAAAGTATAACCATAAAGAAAAAATTAGCTACCTGATCTTCACCAAATTCAAAAAACTTCTGCTCTTTAAAAAAGCACCATTAACTGGAAGAAAAGATTTGCAAATGCGTATCTTTGTTAACAAAAGAGTACATACTGTATAATTCCATTCATGTTAAATGGTTTTCTGCATGTCAATTTTGTATTTTGTGGCTGTGCTAAATTAAAGTATTAGTTCTAGGAGCTTTCAGTAAATTCACTAGAATTTTTTATGTACACAATCATGTTACTTTGACCATTTACTTGTTTCCAATTTGTTTTTATTTTATTTCTTTCTCTTGCCCTATACAGGCTAGATTTCCAATGCAGTGTTGGATAAATGTTTTGAGAATGAATATTAATTTATTTCTGATCCTAGGGGAGAAGCACTCAGCTTTTTTGTTTTACTTTTTTTTTTTTAGTTTTAGTTTTTTGAGTTGGAGTCTCACTCCGGCGCAGAGGCTAGAGTGCAATGGCACTCTCACAGCCACTCCAGCGTCGACCTGCTGGGCTCCGACGATCCTTCTGCCTCAGTCTTCCAGGTAGACAGAACTACAGGTGCGCTACTATGCCCGGCTAATTTTTGATTTATTGTAGAGACAAGGTCTCGCCAATTTGCCTGGGCTGGCGGGCTCAGGCCATTCGCTCACCTCAGCCTCCCAAAGAGCTGGGATTACAGACTGAGCCACCGAGCCCCACCAGCACTCAATTTTTAACCAAGTATGGTAGCTGTAGGTTTTTCATAGATTTGCTGTGATTTAGAGAAAACAATGTGAGACTTCAAATACACAAACAATTTATTTATACCAATTATTCATTTGTTTAAAGGAAATAACTACAGTAAGGGTCTTCATTTTTGCTGCACTAACTTTGCACCTCTCCAGTAAACTATCAACACCTATCAGCCCCTTCCTCTGGTTCTCTTTCCTAGAAAACACAGATTAAGACAGCTACCAACATCAAAAATGCACAAGTGAGAGACTATCCAAAAGAAGATGACACTTATGTTGAGTTTTACCAGAAAAATATTCAATCATATTGAATTAGACAGAGACGGGAAATTCAAGAACGGTGGAAAAATAATTACATGAAGTCTCAGAATCGTAGATAAGCATGCAGTGTTTATATCACTGCCAGTAGTTTTGGTTGACAGATGTATTAGAGAAAGAGGTGAGAGATGAGCCTGGGGAGGAAGAGGATTTAGTTGCTATGAAATACTAATTTGCCCCGAAGTAAACGAAGAGTTTTTAAATAGGATGTGTAGAAAGATTTTAAATAGGAAAATAACGTGATCATACTTATAATTTAGAGCCATCATGTTCACTATTTAGAACAATCACTAATAGTTATCAGAAAGGAAGGAAATGTATAGGAGTGGAAATGCAGACACAATATAAGAAAAGACCACGACTGAAAACAAGGTAAGAGCTGTTAGGGCCCTGGACCAAGATAGTAGTGGTGGCATACAGGGTAGTGACATGAAGATGAAGAGAAGAAATAGATAGTTTAAGGAGGGAGGGGAAATAGGACTTGGTTGTTGGGTTGAACAAAAAGAAGGCAGAAGAAGAGTTTGTTATTTTTTAAATTCATTTTTTACAATATTTATAATCAGAACATATAGAGTATACTTATAATTCAATAATAAGAAATTAAACAACCAATAAAAAAGTGGGCAAAATATTTTGATGTACTTTGCAATATAAAAAGTCAACATTTGTAGAAAAAGAAGCTAAATATAATCAGTGATCACAGAGGTACAATTTATAATAACAACAAGATACTACCACATTTCACTGGAAAACCTAAAATTAAAAAGTCTGGAGCAACTGTTATTCTCACACCTTGATAGAGTATAAAATGGTACAAACACTTTGGACAGTAATTTCCATATATACACCTAGGTATTTTCTCAATCATACGCCCAGGTGTACACTCCAGCAATTACAGTTTTAGGTACTACCCAAAAGAAATAAAAACACATAGTCACAAAAAGACCTATACATGAATGCTTATAGCAAATGTATACATAATATTCAAATGCTCAATAAATAAATGAATAAACAAATTGTGGTATGTTCATAGAATCGATTTGTATCCAGGAGTATAAAAGAACAAACTGCAGATACATCTAGCAACATGGTTGAATGTCAAAAACAGTACACCAAGCAAAATAAATCAGGCACAAAAAAACTACATTTTGACATGTGAGTTTGAAGTAATGGTGTCACATCCAAGTATGTTAGGAAGCATCTGGCTATTAGGACCTAGATCTTAGAAGTCTGGAGCAAATATGCAGGTTTGGAAGTCATTAGCATTGTTGAAGACAAAAAAAGTAGATGAGATCACCAAGGAAGAGTATTTGGGAGTGTTTAGGACTGCCAAAGCCAGAACTGGGTAAATATTAGCATTTTAGGTACACACAAAGAAAAGAAAATATGTGACAAACACAGAGAAAGAGAAGAGGTAGGGAGAGGAGAAGCAGAAGGTGATATTGCAGAGGCAAAGAAAAACAATTCTGAGAGAGGATATTGTTGCAAAGGTCCTAGAGGAACAAAGGAAGGAAAGGGTAAATATTCTTCACACTAGACTACTATAAAGTCATTAGCAAGCACAGAGTAGGCAGTTTTACAAGAAGAGTGAGAACAAGAGTTCTATTGCAGTGGGTCAAGGGGTGAATGGGCAGAGAAGGTACTCTCGCCTACAAAATTCTGCTTTGGAAAGGAAAGAAGAAATACAACGTCTATATATTTCTGAATGTCACCTTCTACCTGATTGTAAAGTTTTGGCATTTCATAAATAACTCATAGGGCTGGATTCTCAGTAAAATGTTTATGATATCACCCATGTATTTCTGATAAAGGAAAGCTGACACAGAGAAAAGTGAATTTTATGAACTCGTGCATGTATTATATAAAATTAAAGATCCAGATTGCAGTATGGAATTGAAATGTGTTTTGCAAATTCTTGCTTTTACTCTGCACTGACAACCTAGGCTATATTTCCCCCGTTCCGATTCACTTATATCTTATATGATTGTCACCTTGTGTTTCTCCATTCAAAAGTAAAAGGCAAACTCAGCAGTTCCTTTTTTTTAAACTGCTTCAGTAACCAGCAGTTGCCACATTAAAAGCTTTAGCTGCAAGACTATAAAAATAGTCTAATGCTCCCTCCCAAGTAACTACATTTGAGTCAACTCTCTTTTCAGGGATGTAGCAAGGTCAAATCTAATGGCCAGGGAAGGACAGGTTATGAGAGAGGAGGGAAAGCCAGTTGACATTCAAAGGGCAAAAGTACATTGTACTTGGAATGTTTTGTGTAAATGTTAAACAGTGCCCACATTTAACCACCTGCTTGTTGTTTAAAAGGGTCCAAATGAACAATTTCAAGCACAATTGAGTAACACTCAAAAGAAAATCAAGTGTAATTTCCTAAGTTGCTGAAGCAAGGGTTCTTCTATGAAATTGTCATTAGTATTTCTAAAACTGATTTGATTATATTTGAAATTTAATGCACACAGTTCAGTGGCACCTAGAAATTTCTTGTGAAGATGGAATTACAAGGCAGATTATAAATGATTGTTACTTTCTGTGTTTGTGTGTATATATTTTTTAATTCCCTGTATTATAGTTGCAATAAAACTAAATTATTAAAGATGGAATCTTTCATTTCTTTTTTCCTCTTCCTTGTGAAAATATTTTGCTTTGTTTTTAAGATGTATTAAAATCAGAGGGAAAAACACCATTTAAAGACATCTACAGCACACCAGTTTTATAGCTCATCTTGAAATTCTTCCCCTGTCTACTATCGCTAAATATTTGTCAATTAGGGGAGAAGGAGTATGGGCTTCAGGTTTATTTGATAAATCTTTTGTTTTTTACAAGAAGAGTGAGAATTTTTGCTGCCTTTATTAAATACTAACTTTTATTGCCTTTATTAAATGCCAACTTCACATGATCACTGATGCTTTAAAAACCTTCAGTCTCACTCGTGACAGGATCTGATCCTTTCGTAGCCCTTCATTCCAGCTCTGTAGTTTACTCATTGCCATGAGCATCCTGCCTTTGTTTTGGACATTTCTCCTACCAGAAAATTCCACATATACAAATCTTTCCCATCCCATAAGCTTCAGGGCATTCATTTTCCTGGCTCTTCCAGTTTAATTGATAACTGATTTCTATGTCTCATTACCATTTAATATTTGTACGCACACTAGGCCTTAATAATTTTCTTCTGTGTGACATCTTTTGTGTTACTATCTTCTAAGGTTAGCTTTCCATGTGCATACCTTGTCTTCCTAAACAGATTATCTTTTTGAATGCAGGAGCTTTTTATTTTCTCGACACTTATGATGACTATTATGATACTATGCACTTAGCGACAATGTTTGATCAAGATTTGTTAACTATTTGAAGGGAACAGAATATTAATCTGTTTTAGTTACAAAAGTGACTGTAATTACAATTCTGTTAGATATAACATGAACAAAAAACCAACAATAAAACCAAACTGCTCCATTGGGAAATTTTTCTAATAAATAGATTTTAAAGCAACTATTCAAGTCAAAATTTAGTAATTCTTCTTCATTGCAACATATGCACATTTCCTCTAAAAGTCAAGGAGCCTTTCTAGAAAATCTTGCTTCTGAAAAATTCCATAAATCACGCTGGATTCAGTGATCCCCCAATCTCTTAAGAATTTATCCTGATGGGAAAGTTAACTATACAATTTTGAATTCATACTTTAGGTAAGCTATTTCATTAATGTGAATATTCATCAAAGTTTGCACATATCAGTGTTTACAAATTAAAATTCTTAATTGCAAAATTACAAAAGAAAGAGCTACAGCTAATGCTGCTGAAACTAAAGGATTCATTTTATTTCATTCATAGGTTTCACAATCTACACCTATGTAAAATAAATATCTTGTCTTTCTCTGCAACTCTAAGAAGAAGCTAACAAGAAAGCCAGTTGAGAACCTGACTTAATGATTGTTAATCAAGAATATTTGGCTTGTGAATCTGGCTCATACTGACTTAATGCAAGAAAATCAGTACATTTGTTAACAAAATGGCCTCAAAATAAAAAATAATATAAAGAAACAAAAAGAACTTAAGAACCTATACCAATAGTAAAGCTATTACAATATTCTGCTCTTTTATGCTAAGAAGTCCCAGAGAACATAACTTTTTAGGGTTAGAGATATAAACCAAACACTTCACTGTCTCATAATGTCATTCTGAAACAGCCACCATGATTTGAGAATTCGGCTAGACTATTCTTGATTGGGTTTTCTTCAGGTTTATTATAGATGTTGGGGGTGAGGGCATCGATAATGTTTCACAAAGTATTTATCATGGTCCAAAACAATACATTACTCTTAATGTTTTAGAACTACACCTTCAAATGTAAGTGAAGTGACCTTTAATTCCAGTGGTCAAGGATTTAGTCATTGCCAGGCTCGGTGGCTCAGCCTATAATCCCAGCACTTTGGGAGGCCGAAGTGAGTGGATTGCCTGTGCCCAAGGGTTCGAGGCCAGCCCGGGCAACTTGGCAAGACTTCGTCTCTACAATAAAATTTTTTAAATAGCCGGGTGTAGTAGCACGCATCTGTAGTTCCGGCTACTTGGAAGGCTGAGGTGGAAGGACCACCGGAGCCCAACAGGTTGACAGTGGGGTGGCCATGAGCATGCCACTGCACTCCAGCCTGGGCGTCCAAGTGAGACTCCACCTCAAGAAAAAGAAAAAAAATGGATCTAGTCATTATGATACTATGTTCTATCAGATATAGTATATAATTTTGTGCCAATTAATGCTAAATCCTATCAAGAAAAATAAAACAGGCTAGTGAATGACAAAGGGTACTACTTTAGAAAAGGTGATAAGACAAGCTCATTTGGTAAGATGGCCTTCTAAGAGAGACCTACATTACATGAATATTTGAATGAAGAACAGTCCAGGCAGAGAGAACAGTTGGGGCAAAGCCCCTGGCACAAGCATGTATTTGGTGAGTTCAAGGAACAAGAAGAAGCCAGAGTCTGGAGAACAGAAATGGTTGTGAGGGATACTGGAAATGAAGGTAGAGAGGTTGTCAGGTTCCATATCCTGAAAAGGACTGTAGACTACATGTTTATGATTTTATTTTAAATGTGATGGAAGTTGTTTTATGCTTAAGAGCAGGCCAACTCAGCAGTCTTTCAATAAGAGTTTAGGTAAGTGCAAAAATCAGTTGCTTGACAGAAAAAATAAAACAAAATCTATTGTCCTAAACAGGATGTAGAGATATGGCTCCTGAAGAAATGTAACTTCCAGTTCTGAAATCTAGAATTCTATCACTCCTTGGTAGGAAGGAAGGAAGCAAAATTTCAATGTCCATTGGAGCCAGCATTAAGTTCTCAAAACCCTTTCCATCCACTGCATACAAATAAAACACAATTTAAAAATAACAGAACATAATTGTATAGAAACCAAAATATGACACATCTTCCTTTATTTAAAATAGAGCTCTATATGCTTCACAGAACAAGTGCAAGAAGTGCTTAATTTATTATCTTTGCCACTTTACAAAACAATACATTTTCAGAAAATGCATACATAAAAATAGAACATTCAGGCAGATAAGTATTTACATCTGGAGACAGATGAAAGTTACACAATATTTAAAAGCTTTAAAATAAATACTTTTATGACTTGCTGTTGGTAAAGTTAAACATTTTGGTATAAAGGCTATCAGTGAGTTTTTACTAAATTCTAAAATACCATTATTTTTAAATAAAATAAGTCTCTATATATTACTATAAAAATGCATATTTTCACAGATGAGAAATTAATAAAACATCTAAATATCATTCATTTCTCTTTGGGATTTGGAATTCTCTTCAGCTTCAACATTTAAATTGCAACTACTAAAACTCCATCTGCATATTTTTGATACAATTTATTGCCCAATTCTTATTTTAAAACCTAGCTTACTTTTTCATATTCCTTATATACATTCATTTGGGTTTGTCTGTTGAAAGGCAATATCTTTTTACATACCTAAGGATATCAGCTAGCTTACAAAAAGTCTTTACAACAGTGATTCTTTTCACAGTAGTTCAAGAGTTCAAGGCATGTTTTGCAATGTCAAAATGCAATGGTTTTGACATTTGTAATATGTTCTTAGGTATAAGAAGAGTCACGCTACTAAAAGAAAAGTATAATTAGTATTAGTACTTTGAAAGTCAATCTAAAATTCCTTTTTTGAGCTCTGAATCTAATTTTCTGTTTTTAGGACATTTTAAAACCTGAAACACAGATTAAGTTTGAATAATCTTCTCTAGTCTAGGATCAGAAGAGTACACGAGTTTGACAGTACTCATTGTGGAAATGAACTAGATTTTACTATTTTGGCTTAGATACCCTCACTTTGTATAAAAATTTCAAAGGAGCTGGATATTTAAAAATACTTAGTTGCTATTATTTTGCCTATGGGAGAAATAGAGATATTGGTAAATCTCATTCTATCCTTGCATTCGTTAGATGGAATTTAGGCTCATCTTCTCTATACAGGCAAAGTCAATGGATAGTTTCATGTATGGAATGAAAACTCTATGGAGATATCAAAATTAGGGTCCATGTACCTTGCTGCAGATTGTCTGGGTTGAAAATTAAATCAACGGGATAAATACACAACTTCTCTTTCTCTCTTGGGAATGCCAGAATGAAAAGTCAAATTATTAATATTTCTTCTCCTGTTTTGTTCTATGTGCAGATGTCAAGAATTGTTTTGAATTTTTAATTCTCATTTTCTGAAAAGCTATCTAAACAGGGCCATTATCTAAGTTCTGTAAGCAGAAGATGCTTTTCTGCCCAATATAAAATTATGTCTGGATTGAGAAGCCAATTACAGTTTGAATTTAGTCCCCACCTGCCCCTCAGCGGGGAGTGTCTGTGTAGAGCACAATACACCCAACTGGATGGACAGTGGGCATAAGGTTACTTTTCTAAAACACCCAGATTCATAATGGCCCCTTTAACACTCAGATTTACGTAGCTCACAGTAAAAATCTTGCTGTTAAAACTACTAGGTCTGGTGAGATAAAATTCTTGTAATATAACATGAACCAATGATCAGGAAATATAGCCACATCTGAAAATATTAAAATCTACAATGAGATGGAGCTCATAATCTCCCAAATGTTGTATTCATCTACAACTGAAACGGAGAGGTGTCCTGGCAGTCCTTAATAGAGGAATTTTTAAATGGAGATTATTTAATTTCAGTATCGTAATGTATTCCAAATCATTTGGCATAATGGCCTAGTTTTAAAATATGACAAAAGCAAAACAAAGCAATGGTATGAAATAACAGAAATAAATTTAGCAATCACATTATATTTCACACTGACATATATTTCACACTTACATATATTTCACACTGACTTTCCAAGTCACTATATCTCAAGTGGCATTAAAGCAAAAGTAGACATTCTTTAATGTTAGCTAAAAGCTAGAATATAACTAACAGCCTTTTTACAGTTTAAAAGGACGTAATCTCTGTCATTAACAAATACCCTTTATATAGTGCCAGATGAATTACTGGTGTAGTCCTCTTATACATGGATGGAGAATTTAAAATTTCATTAAGAAGTTCAGTGTGAGACAATCTGAACTGGGCTAGAGCATAACTAAAGAAAGACAAGAATTACAGAGTGATTTGGGGTTGATGAAATCTAGCAAACATTTTTTAAATGCACTAAAAGAAGATGAACTAATGAGAAATTAAGAAAAGTAAAAAGAGAGAAGTTAGATAATATACTACTAGTCATAGTCCCAAATTCAACCATCAAGTAATCTTTCACTCACATTCAAACGCATAAAGAGAAAAAGCCATCCTTACAGAAGGCTGGGGAAATTCATGAAGCTTATCTAATCACTATTTGCACTAACAAATTCTATATTCTCACAGTTCCCAAATTTTATTCATTAATTTTATCAGCACCCCAGTAGTTTTCTACTTGGCTTGTTAACTATTTTACAACTCTTTCTTAACTTATTTTAGTTTTTCTCACTGAGTTCACTCTGAGTAAGTAAATTATTTTATCAGGAACACAAGAAGTGAGATATGATAATCAATATTAAATGGTACATTATGTGAGTGCACATTCAAGGTAAGTTTAGATACATGCTAGTTAATTTTTAATCAGTAAAAGTTGAGGATGTGGTAGGATATGAGTCTTGCTAATAAATACTATTCATTTAATCTGATCCTTGGTTTCCTCATCTATAAAATATTGGAGTCAAGTTATAAAATCTCTTTGATTCTTTCTAATTCCACATTTTGGTTTTTGTTTTGGGCTGTGACACATCTGAAATAATTTAGACTGCTAAAAGATTCTCTCTCATTAGAAGGCTAAATTCAAGAATGATTATGTTAAATAATAGTTGCTTTTTAAAATTTGGAACTAACAATAATTTTCAAAGACAGTGAAGGAATGTTAAGAAAAAATAAGAAAAATAGCAAAACAAAGCAAGGTTAGGTGAAAAAAGAAAGTCAGATATCTAAATATTTGCATTAAAATGTTTTGGAAAATGCCTATATTTTTTTTTAAAAGTCTAATATTAAAATGTTAATGAAAATTTTACATTCCAATTGACTTTTTTGTTGTTTAAATGAAGGCTCTCAAGATCAAAGGTAATTCTTCACTGAAATAGTGAACAAACTCCATGGAGGTAATACCATATGGAGCTAGAACAAAGTATTGTCAAACATAGAAATGGTATGTTTCACAATAGAAAAAGATGTTAGGAAATTCTTTGAAAACCACAATGGCACTGTTTTAAGATGCTAAGACTAAACACTTATAAGTAGGTTATAATGATGTATTTGTGAATTTATTGAAAGGAATGATTATTGAAGATATCAACTGCCAACTTTTATTTGTTTACTGCTGTTACTTTCTTAATTTTCTGATGGGAAATAAAATTTCTACATTTTAAACAAATGTATTTAACCAAATACATTTTCATATTTATTTTACTTAATCAAAAACTATTCCCTAACAAGAAATTTTAAGTTGTTCACTCGAACTTTGTATAATGGCAAACATGAGCTCCCCATTTGCAAGTGGTCTGCTAAGTAGGTTCCCTGGTATTTTTGCATAGACTCCAAGAAAATCCTGAGTTTACTCTGCCCCAATAAGTCACATGGTGGCAAAATTCCAGGATAGTAAAAGTAGTTTTGTTTTGTTTTGCTTTGTTTAGTAGTTCTACAATAATAGAAGTTTTAAAGTAATAAATTACTGTGGAACTTTTAACCTAATGAATCTACTGCAGATTTTCATTTTTAAATATAAGCTGATTTTGAATTTTTCAGACACTGCAACCAGGTTACTATTTTCATACAATCATGGATATTTAAAATGCAAAGTTAATTGAAAGTATAAAGATGAAAAGCAAGTGCTATGCCTAAAATAGTGCACGACAGTCATATTTCACTTAACTCTCAAGTCAGAACATAAATTAAGAATTCTAGAAGTGACATGCCAAATATTTTAGACATAGAAGAAAGCATACAACAGAATCTGTACCAATTACAAACTTAAACGCATAATTTACAAGGCAACAAGTTCATGCTGAAATATTGACAACAAATAATGTTTCTCTTCTTTTCAGAAAGTGATGCTGTATATAAATCCCATCACCACTTTATACAGTACTGAAAATTCTTAATAGCATTTTCCAAAGTCTTGTATTATACCCAAATGTCAAAATACCTGAAAGGAGCAAAAGACATTGATACTTTGAGTCTAACCTAAGAAGAATACATTTTGCTCATAACAAAATTTAGAAGAAATAAATACCACAAAATGGGACTCCATTAAAAACAAATACGATAAAATTTAACAGCATACTTATATACATCTGTCTTATGCGCTAAACATTATCTTATTTTTATTTTTATGTATTTATTTTTAAAAGCAGGATTTATTGAGAAGACAGAAAAGCTCCTGCAGTGGGAGGAGACCCAAGGGAGTTGTCCCATTATCCTATTTTTATAGGTGAATATTTTCTATATTTAACCCTGTTGAGAGTTAAGGAAAAATTACAATTTTTAATGTTTTCCTTATTATTTTTGTTTCTCTATCCCCCTCCCTTTTTTTACTATATTTTGTAATTGAAATATAAGACTATCCAGTTAGGAGCTATAATTAACCAACACAAAAACAAGAAAAATACCTCAAAATACGCTAACATACAGATTTTTCCAGAGTAAAAGTTGAACCCCTAAAATATGAAATTATATTTAGACACTTTCAAATAAGCTACAAAACATAATGACAAGAAAAATGTAGATGTTAAAACATCCTCTCTTTAAAATTCAATAAGTATATTCACCCAACATAAGTAAATAAAACAGGAAATATTCTTGTTTATTTGAGATCACAATCATAGTAAATAAATAATTTCATTCTTGTATATGCAGAAACAATCTATGAGAAATCAAGGTAAGAAGCACATACGCTCTTTTTAAAATCCTTTCACATAGGCACTTTTTAAAATGGATGATATATTTAGATTGTCTGTAATATCCAAATAGAGATACCTTCTAAATGTGTTGCAAATTGAAAGTGATTTTCAGACCTATTCTAGAAACCCACTGTCATACAGAACTCAAGACATCCCACTTTGTATTCTGTCAATTTACTTTCTTCCCCCACATACTAACACCCCTGTTCCCATTCCCAAATTAGAATTTAAAATCCCTGAAGACAGGCCCTATCTTTTATTCCTTCTTGCACCCAATTTTGTAGCAAGACAGACATAGGGTGCTCCATGATTATCTAATAAATGGGAGAATGCGTTAATGAGAAGGGAAGTATATGCAAACTCCATAGCTGTCAGATTTTTGCCTTTCTTATTTCAATTCAGTCAAGTGAAGATGAATTCAGTAACATTTTTCGACAGTGAAATGATATATAATCACTAAATTGTACTCTATGTGAAAATATATAAGTATATCCTTCAGAGAGGACTGTGACCCAAGTTCTGCTTTGTAGAATACTTAAATGTGGGATAGTAATGTTTCTCCTGTTCTCAGTAAAAGGGTTCCACTATGGTCAGATAATTTGAGAAATCCAGTTTTTAAAAAAATTCAAAAACGATATCTTTACTGTTATCATGTACTTCATCTCTCAAAGTACATTATATGCTAATAAGCAGTATCACTTTCTAGGTAGCTGTGGAAGAACACTTTTGGTCTTGAATCATCTCAGCAGAAGAATGTTCTAAGGAACAGAGTCTAGGGAAAGATGCTTTAGAATAAAAGACACCATGTTAAATCTCCTCTCCTTCATCAAAGCAGTATTATAGATTTAAAGGACATAGCTAATGTCCCATTAAATATTAATCACCTTGTCTCCATGGAATTCAGAATAAAGGCAAAACTGTCATGAGCATTCTTCTGCACCTACCCACTCATTATGAGAGGATAGAGAACTATCTATTTAATATTGCTGACACCCTCTGTGGGGTATGGTTGTTATACTTTATTGAAGGGTTTTAATTTTTCTAAAGTATTTCCTCACGTCTTCTTCCTTTTCTGTTCTTTTCTTTCTAAATGTGTATGTACAAAAGGAATAGGGACCTCTGAATTGTATCTTAAAGACATCTTCAGACAATAGATATTTCAGTCTGATTGATCTTTGAAAGTGTTCAGAAAACATTCATACTATTAACAAACAGGGTAACTATAATTTATATGAGGAAAATGTCAATAGATGTGGTTCTGAGATTTCATGCAGGTCGATTATGATTCTGTAAAATAACTCAATATATCTTCTGCATACCAAACAACAAATGTAATGCATGATGCTTTTGCATAGGGAGAAAGGTACTATGAGAATTCAAGGGAAAGTAGGAAGCCAACTACTCTACAGTGTTGATTATCACAAGATTTATACCTAGTATCAGTTCTGCCATTAGCTGTGTGACTTTGAGTCATTTCTCAGTATCTCAAGATATCAAGTTCTCTTTTGTAAATGATATGTAACAAGTTTAGTGGTTCGAGCTATTTTCTCCAGGGACAGCTGTAGTAGTGGAACAGTAGAAGGGGAGACCAAACAAGTGGGACTCTGACCTCTCTTATGTCTTCCACCAAGCAGCTCCACTTTTACATGTTTTATATTTTAAATTTTAGAGCAATTTTTATTCTTAAAAGGTCCTGCTAATTTAAAAAAGGAAAACCATAGTTTGTATGATCTAAATTTCTGTTTAGATATAACATACCCTGATTCATATTTTAATGACCGTGTTTAGATCTGAGAAAAAGATGTATTTTTACATTTTTTTCTATTCATTCATATGCTCTTGGTTCAAGCAAAATAAAACCATAATGACATTATTATTTTTATATAGCTTATCTTAAACTTTTGTAATATCTTTCTCATTAAATAAAAGGATGAGTTGATGTGTTGCTTCCAAAATAAAATTAAACTTAACATGGAGGTTGGATTTGAAGTCAACTCCTGCCCATACCCATACTTAACTTTAGAGTTATCTTTTCATGCTGTCTTACGGACACTTAAGCACTGTACTGCATTATCTTTGAGGTAGAACCAAAACAACAACAACAAAAAGCAAAAAGCATTCACATAAAGAGGGAAAATGGAAACGAAAACTGTGAGAGATTTGTTTTCAACACAATTATCATCATTAGGCTTTGCAGTCTTCTTTGACACAAAGTTGAGAAATAGTCTTCTTAATACGAAGGGCAGTTAAGCGGGCTGCACCATTGGCATACCAACACTCACGCATTATTCTCCCCATAACTCGGAGTGCCTTTAAGTGGGAGAGAAAAAAAATATGACTTTAGCTATCCACACAAAAAAGAGTACAAAAGAAGCAAAGTTACAAACCCAGGAATTGATACTAAGTTGCTATTATTTTTTTTTTAAGAGATGGGGACTTGTTATGTTGCCCAGGCCGGAATGCAGTAGCTGCTCACAGGTGCAATCACACCACACTACAGCCTCAAACTCCCACACTTAAGTGATACTCCTACCTCAACCTCCTGAGCAACTCAGACTACAGGCATGCACCACTGCACCTTGCATTGAGGCTAAGCTATTGCCCCAGGGACGGGGCATATGTAAGTTATATCACCAGAAAAATAATGATCCAAATATCAAAAATTCTGAATTAAAAAATCAACATAAAAGAACTGGCAAAGAAATAAGCTAAATACTCAGAAGAGAAAATGAGAATACATGAAACCAGAGAACTATAGGAAATCACTGAAGCACATGACTGCTGTGGCGACATCTGTTCATCTCATGGTCTAGAATTTCAGGATTGATGGATCACATGTAAAAGACAGGAAACGCAGCCAAAGTACACAGAAAGTGTCAGATCAAGATGCTCCTAAAGTCTTGAGTTTGAAGTTTACTCTGTCCTAGAAAGAAAACTTCTAAGGGAAATTGCCCAAGTCTTGCCTCTTGGTGAAGAAAAAAATCAAGCCCATGCCTTCAGACATTGTAGTAAACCTGAGCTCATAATAAAATCTGCAAACACAGGAGGAAACAAGGTACTATAAAAAAAAGTCAATTGACAAAATAAACAGTAGAATCAAACCCACAAAAAACATTAGATACTAGATTCAAATGAAATAAAATAAGCATATAAAGTGTTTTTAAAAGGAGAGCAACATTCAAAATATGAGTAAAAAACAAGAGTATTTTTTTTTTTTGAGTTGGAGTCTCACTCGGTCGCCCAGACTGGAGTGCAGTGG